>NC_056725.1:1314295600-1314445600 GCF_019279795.1 Protopterus annectens | reverse complement strand
GTCCATCCAGGTCTGCCTGCTTATTATTGCACTCTTTGCACCTTTTGATGCTACAATTCATGTTTTTGTCAGGGTGCTACATGCCGTATTCTTTTATGGAGAATGTTTTCCATAATTTGTGATTCAATGTAATGAGGTTTCAGATAAATGTTTTTTTATTTGTCAAATGGGTTCAATCATGTGAGTATCAATGAACTGATATTCATTTATCTGATAGTAAAACCTATCATCATTCTCTAGCCTCTGGCCTTATCTCCTCCATTTATCAGTGCCTTCCATTTGTGACTAGTATACAAATTTGATTTATTGTAGCTACCACCTTGGTTTTTACTTTTCATAATGGAGGCAGGAGCACATAGCCTTGCAGGTGAATTAACACCCATGAAGTGGAAAAAAAGATACTTCACTTTTATTAAATATGTCATGAGCCAAAACATTGCAAGTCATTAGCCAGAAGGCATTGGGCCTTAATCTGTATATTAAGAGGAATTGCCATCTTAACACTCCTATATAAATGGAAGGCAAACAAAGTATTACTCCACAGCACAATGCTTGTGCCGATCAATGAGGAAAATAATCATGTGATAGAAAGAGGTACTGGGGGATTGTTCTCGTTCTTTTCTTTCTTAAACTCTAAAGAAGGCGTCAGTGTCTTGTACTACAAAACTCTACAAAAGTAGAAAGTTAGTACTAATGTTTTTCATTCACATATCTAATAAAAGCAGATGCTTGATACATGACTCTTTGAAGTGCTTGAAGTCTGCCTATTTCTTAACATCAAAACGTAGGCCTATGCTAGTTATATTTTATATCTACTACTGCTATTATGGATTTTTAATTTAATTAAGACTCTTCACAATAGAGGTAGTGAGCAGAGAACAACACATAGGGCTGGATTCATGAAGGCTTGCACAGAGTCTAAGAGTAGAGTAAGACTCCATGCAGCCAACATGTCCGCCGAGCGATCCAGGAAGAGCCGGTAGGGGCGTGTAACAGAGCACCTTAAACTAGTCCTACACAGACAGGGCTTGGATATGCAAATTACCTCAATTGCAGGTGAAAGCTATGCAAATGAGGTAAATTTGTGATCCAGGAAACCCGAACCTGTCCGAGTAGGAGTAGTGTTACTTGCAGAAATGTACTCAGTTGATAAATAAGTATGGTTCTGCAAATAGCAAAACGGAGCCGTGTCAGCTGGAAATAAAGCATGAATGTACAGGAGGAAGCATGCCAATGGCCAAAAATATGGCCATTGGCAATGGGAAGGGATGCAAATTAAAAATAAAATAACTTTTTTTTTTTATCCCGATCTCCGGGATTTAACCATAGCACAACGCCGCACAAACAAACTGCACCCTAAAAGCAGAAAATTAATAATTAAAATCCACAAATGTGGATTTTATAGCTAAAAAAAAGTTACAATGCAAGGGAATGGCAGGCTGAAGACAACATGGCCACCGAGTAGAGGTTGCTAAGGGGGGAAGCTCAGTCTAACAGATGTAACTAAGCATTAGTAGGCAATCCTATGCAAATGAGAGTTAGGATAGTGAATTGCAAGTTTACATAGCAAATGAGCACAGTCAGTGGAGTGTAGGAGTAGGATAAGGGGTGTAACAGAGTAGAAGATAGGTGACATCATGAGGGGGGTATGTATGAAAGGAGTGAAGCTCATTGGAGCAGAGTGTCATGTGTCAGCTTACATTCACATAATAGTGAAAGAGGTGTGTCAACAGGTAGGTCAGGTAAAGTCAAGAAATTGAAGGTGTATGCCATGGATAACACCAAAGTTTCTTGCTTAGCGTGCATGCGTGCGTGTGTGCACCAGTAAACCCGAGTAAGACAGTGTGAGCGTGTGTTAGCGTGTGTGCACATGTGTAGGCTTGAGTAAGCATATGTAAGGCTGTGTAAACAGTTGTAAGCACGTTTGCGCTGGTGTGTGCACGTTTTAACAAGAATTACCAAGGTTTAGTCCATGTAAGCATGTGTGCACTTGTGTTGGCTGCTGTGCGCGTGTTTGCACTTGTGTGCGCGGCGCTCCTCCCCCCCCCCGAGGAAACAGAAAGGAAAAAGGAAGCACACCAAGTAGTGGGAAGTTACCAGGGAGTACTAGCAGAGCTAGCAAGTGAAAACAATCAGAACAGGCAATTACCCAGACAGAACACAAGCCTAGCCCAGCCCAGCCCAGCACTTAAAACTCTGCAAACAACAGTCCATTATGTTTCTCTTAAGAGACACTGCAACACTGCAGTAAGCTAATAGAAGTGAAAACTGAAAAAGCTTCACTGAGACAAAAAATGTTAGGGGTTGCCATTGCTGTTATAAGGCAACATATGCAACATGCTGAGGGTGGTGATAATGCAAATGCTGCTAGACAACCCACAGTGAGGAGACGGAGAAGAGTGTGCAGGCCCAGGGTTACCTACCAGGGGCTACATCAGCTGGAGATAATGGAGCGCTATAGAGTGGGCAGAGACCTCTTGCAGCAAATTGTTGAGCTGTGCAGGCCACGCCTCACACACAGAACCAACAGAGGGGAACCCATCCCAGTGGAAACTAAGGTATGTGTTGATCTAAGAATATTAGCAACAAGTATCTTCCAGAGACCAACTGGTGATATGATGGGGATATCACAGGCATCAGCATCCAGGGTACTGCACCAATTCCTGGATGCCATGTCGGTGATCATGTATATTTCCTCAATTCCCGTGAGGAATTGGCCAGCAATATGCAGCTCTTCCAGCAAATAGCAGAATACCCTGAGGTAGTGGTTTCAATAGACTGCACGCACATACGCATCAAAGCACCAGCCGGTGAGCGGAGTAGGGTCTACTTCAACTGCAAGGGCTTCCCCTCCATCAACTGCCAGGTTGTGTGTGATGCCCAGGGCATAATACTGAATGTGTGTGCTGGCTGCCCTAGCCTGTATGAAGAAATGTTGATAAGTCTATGCAAAGTATTTCATGGGAACCTTGCAGGCACAGCATAATCCCTGTCGAGTTATGATACAAAGGTGAGTCCTGCAGTAAGAATAGAACCTGACTTTCAACACACACAGTGCAAATGTTAATAATGGACATGCAGACATACATCAACAAATGTAGTGGACCTCAGACAGCAACATACCGAAAGGTCACACTGGGCATGCTCACGTACTTGAATACATGAGACAAATGTCAGGCAACAGAACACTGACAGTCTGAACTGGGCATGCTCACACACTTAGGCCACGTTGGAGTACAGCACTGGGCCACATATAGCAGGCAGTTGCATGTGTTAACCCACAAACCTCTCACTACCCAGCAATCTGCCCTGTGCACACACTGAATGACAACAGACACGTAAATAATATAGTGGAACCCTGCCATAAGCAAATATGTTCTGCAGATACCTAGGCAGTTCATAGAAAGTGTGAAAGCAAAGATGATAAAAACCTGCAAACAGTATCAGCAATAAACATTGTGCATCATGAAAATTATCATAGGTTCAGAGGTTGATACTAGGCTATCTGCCCTAGGGCATGTACAAGCATAGCCAGAGTGTGTTTGGCTTCTGCAACCCAGTCTAATCAGAACACTGTGCCTCTGAATAGTAGGTCACACAAGATAGCCCATTCATCTTGAGTGTATTGTGCCTCTGTCTAGCAGGGACCCAGAAGATATCGCATGAGTAAACATGTGATCACCCATCCACATGTCAAGATGTCACCTGTAGGTGGTCAGTGGGTGGCTCTGCCTATGCAAAACCGGGACTACACTCCGGAGTGAGTGGAGGCTTTCTGATAATAATCTGTCCCCACAGCATAACATCAGTGCTGAGGTATATGTCCCTGGAGTGTGTAGCTCCAAGGGAGTCGGATATCCTGAATTGGAGCATGTCCAATAAATCTGGGTCAGATATTGCCTGTAACTACAGGCACACAACACATCCGTGTAGGTGGTAAGTGACTGAGTATAGCTGGAGTTACTGTATCGGAACCGTGCAGGGCATCTGTGTGAGTCCCTACATCTGCTCGATGAGTAACATTTGTGGCCATTACAGTTGCTGCAGGTGTCAGGTAAGGTACATCCCAAATGTGGCATAGTAACCAAGCATGGCCGTGAAGAGTATAGGGGTACAATGACCACACGTGATCAACATGTGAAACCATGTGGGATATGGTGGGCTATGTAGATGTACTGTCTAACCACTATGGCAATAGGATTGTCAAAGGCAAGAGTACAAACAGGTTGTGTCCCCAAAACCATAACAATCACTACTGTATGTAATGGATCACAACCTATGTGGTAATGTGTGGGCATTTTGTCATCCTCAAAGGGGATGACTATGCAACTAATGGCATGTAGTCGTGGGCCATGGCTCAGGCACCATTCAGCCTATCTCTGTGAGACCCTGTATGAGTATGCATGTGCCAGAAGGAGAGCTGATTATGGCACCCAGTTTGCAGTCATCTGCGAACATGGGCAGCCATAGCCCTCCTGTGATAGCCTGCAGATCACACAAATATATACTGAACAAGAGAGGTCCCAGGACTGAGCCTTGTGGAATACCATGTGTCATGGGTGTATAGTCAGACATGGTACCTGCAACACCGAGCATGTGGGTGCTATCCCTGATCCAGGTAGCAATCCATTGTGTCAGATATGTGTCGATATTGATGCTGGGGAGCCTATGCATAATGGCTGAGCAGGGTATTGTGTTGAAGGTTTGTGCAAGGTCCAGGCAGGCTGTGTGGACAACCATCCCAACACTGATGGACCTGGTAACTGTTGAAAGAATATGAACAGATCCAACAGGCAAGATCTGCCCACAACAATGCTGTAATGTGTAGGACCCAGTGTCTGTAGGTTTCCCATGTCTATGTGCATGAGTCCCATTACAATACACCCCATAGCTTTGCAGAACAGGCTAATTAGCATTTTAGGCCGATATTGGCTGTGGTCTGTTGTGGCAGTAATCAGTGGAGCGGGACCACTATCGCTGTACGCCATTCCATAGGTACATATGCTGCAGTAACTCTTATGTCAAACAGTGACGTAATGTGAGTGTTATGTCTGTCATGAAGGCTGTGTACGACACAGGCTGGGACATCGTCTGGTCCCATTGATGCTGTGACGTCCACTGTGGGGAGGGCAGCACTCACCTGTTTACTCATGATGTCTGGGAGGTTACACTCTGTTGGTATGGACAGTACCACCTTAGGGGGGATGTGGGGGACACATCTGCACTGAACCTGTTTGCCAGGATGATGGCAATGTCAGTGGGTTCAGGGTATGTGTAGTCAGTATGCAGTAACACACAGCATATCAGTGAGTGTCCAGCCAGGTACCTGAATCGACTGAAGAAGGCCTTGTGAGTGTCCGACGTGTCTGGTGCAGTTGTCCATTAGAAGCGTGCCTGACATAATTACCCAAGTGATTGTAGCTGTCTGCTAGTACAGATCACAGATGCCTTCCCTGTCTGGGATTGTGCTCTATCATGTAGTAGCTTCCTCTATTTGTTGTAAAGTGTATGAATGGCTGGGGTCTACCACACAGGTCCACTGCCATAGCTGGAATGAGTCCAGTTGTTATTTTGGATGTAAAGATCCATGTCGTCCACTAGGTGTCCATAGAATGTGTATGTAAAGGATATAGCAGTCTGAGCCATAATTAGCACTGACCCAGGGTCTCTTTAGGATACCACTGTGGTTTGGAGGAGTGTGACATTTTCCTGTGGGAAGTTCACCAACATTACCCAGGAAGGGTGTGGGGATGAGATACGGATGTCCAGTGAGATAAAGTATGTTCTGCCCTTAGCAGTGAGGGGGTATATCGCAGGTGTGGCACATAGAGTCCCCATGTCAGTGATGATCATGTCCAATATGTTGTCCCCTCATGTTGGTGTGTTGACCGGTTGTGCCATAGCATATGAGTGTAGAAATAGTAGCAACTGTTGGTCGAGGTGTTGTGGCCTGAGTACTATCCACAGTCAATGTTTGGGTATTTGACGTCACCCTATATAATGGTGTTTGGAGAGACCTTCATATTGTCCAATGTTCCCAGGAAAGCTGAGTGGGGTTGCTGAGATGGGGAGTGTGGTCTGTAGCAGGCAACAAACCAAAAGGCCAATTTGCACAATGTTGGGTGCATATGTATGGTCTGTGATGCTTTGTGCAGTGCTACCAACCCAGAGGTATGTGTATCTGTGAGTGGGCACAATTTGAGGGTAATACATCTGGTGTTGAGCAGCATTACCCTCAATGTCGTGTACTCTGTAATGTCTATGGAGGTGGTTCTGTCCTTTGAGGCCCACTTAAATAAGGCACTATGGTGGCAGCAAGTACCCTAGCCAGTATTCAAAGGTCCAAGGGTGACAGGTGCAAGTTGTCCATAGGGAAGCTATGTGGCATGTCGAGCATGTCACCCCAGGGTGACAGACACTGTATCCCCATTGAATAACACCAATATGTTAGCCAACTGTTAAACATGATCAGTTTGTTGGTATACTGTGACATCATATTTGGTGAGTGTAAGATGCTAGACAAGATCAGGGTAATACTGGGCTGGGCTACATGATCACAGAGTTCCTCTATGTTTCATGTCATGTGGTCCAGGGAGGAATGTCTGAGGTTGTACGCACCAGCTTGGACAATGGTGGAGCCAGTCCTGGACTTGTTTTGGAGTGACCTGAGTGCATGTGTCATATGGCGGATCCTGGCACCTGAGAGACAGCTCAATGTGACTATTCCCTTGTTTGGCCTGGTGAGTGGGACGACAGTGTGTTTGACATTAAGTGTCACCTATAAAAAGTGTATCAGGTGTGTTGTTTAGCCCAAAGGACAGTGACTGTATGGCACACTGACATTGTGAACTGTGTGACATGTGGGCATTGTAGTGGGGTAGCAGTTGCATGTGTGCCTGCTGTGGAGTGTATGTAGAGCTTCCGAATATGTGTATGTGTGATAATGTGGTTTGTGTGCTATCACTATCGGTGTATGTGAGACTGATATGTGGTGTGTGTGGTCACCCTCACCACCTGATAGACTATGCCAGTCAAGGGTCGAGAGAGCTCAGTGTCCTGTATGTCAATATTGTTACATCTCCCACATATATGTGAGTGTGATGTGAGGAGGAGGGGGTCATCTGTGTACATGAGGCAGATGCGACATTGTGTCATAACCACTAAATTCACTAGCTGGACTGGTACACATTAAACCGACCCCTGGACATGCCAGTGTATTATGATGACATACTCTGTAGCCTGAGCATAAAGGATCAGTAGGGTGTTAAGTGTGTAAAAGAGTATAACCAGGATTAGTGCTCAGGTTTGTTGGTGTTTTGTAAAGAGTGGCTGAGAAGGAGTCCAGACTGAGATTCATGACATGTCCTTAAGCTATGAAATAAATAGTAATGTACACACATATATGTGCTGAGTAAGGGACAACTGTACCTTACTGATATTGCCAACATCCTATCAGACAGGCCCATGTATACATACCCACCTCCCACAGATGATAGTCCCTGACATCATACCAGAAGATAACACGTGTACAATGGCTGAACAGCTCCCCCCAAAGCCAAAAGCATGGCATCATTTGGATTACATTGTTTCCCAATATGTGTCATGCATGCACTACAGAACAAACAGACCCTGCGCTTGAACAGTCTGTTGAGCCTCACCCACTCCACAGGACCTGAAACCGTCGAATGTGTTACAGCAACATAAGGTACTCCCCACATGTGTGGGTGGACAACACACCATGGGAAGTATAGTCCAGTAAGCCTATAAAGTCTGATCTGCAAGGCCATGGAGTGCATCATGGCAGACGTGATAAACAGAGCTATTGGAAACTGACAAACATACAACCCTACCAACTGTGGTATGATCATGTTCAGATCATGGTTCCCAAGCATGCTACACCATCTGCAAGGCAGCCACCCAGGACATACATCATGGAACAGAGCTACACATGTCCCACATAGACTTTTAACAGCTCTTCATCAACATCACAGACACATGTCGTATCCATAAAATCAACAATCTGTGCATAGATATGTGTTGACATGTGAAGGGATGTCAATGTGCCACAAATAGATCACACATGGTGAGACTCATGGGGTCTTGTACAAGCTGTTGATACCTGCCAACCTACAAGGATCATTCCTGGGATTGCAAAACAATGTGTACATACATTACCATGTCCAGTCTGATGATGTCATCATCCTACAAATATACCAGGAGAACAGAAATCGCCCAGTAAAGCATATCGAGCGCCGTGTTAATGCGTATCTCTCTAGTATCATAACATAGTTAGGTAGGGGTTTGAGTCCTACAAACACCAAGTGTATGTGTGTGGTTTCCTTTGAGAGGAGTATCCTTTTTGGAGACTGGGAAAACCCATTAAAAGACGTACAGGGTGTGTATGTGTGGTTTCCTTTGAGAGGAGTAGCCTTTTTGGAGACTGGGAAAACACATTAAAAGAGGTACATCCCTCTTTGGAAAGTCCGATGATGTCAGCAACGTACAAATATTCAAGGAGAACATAACCCACCCAATAACGCATATAGCACGCCATGTTACTGTGTATCTCTCTAGTATCATAACATTGTTAGGTAGGGGTTTGAGTCCTACAAACACCAAGTGCATGTGTGTGGTTTCCTTTGAGAGGAGTATCCTTTTTGGAGACTGGGAAAACCCATTAAAAGATGTACAGGGTGTGTATGTGTGGTTTCCTTTGAGAGGAGTAGCCTTTTTGGAGACTGGGAAAACACATTAAAAGAGGTACATCCCTCTTTGGAAAGTCCGATGATGTCAGCATCCTACAAATATTCAAGGAGAACATAAACCACCCAGTAATGCATATAGCATGCCACGTTAATGCGTGTCTCTCTAATATCATAACATAGTTAGGTAGGGGTTTGAGTCCTACAAACACCAAGTATATGTGTGTGGTTTCTTTTGAGAGGAGTATCCTTTTTGGAGACTGGGAAAACCCATTAAAAGACGTACAGGGTGTGTATGTGTGGTTTCCTTTGAGAGGAGTAGCCTTTTTGGAGACTGGAAAAACACATTAAAAGAGGTACATCCCTCTTTGGAAAGTCCGATGATGTCAGCATCCTACAAATATTCAAGGAGAACATAAACCACCCAGTAATACATATAGCACGCCATGTTAATGTGTATTTCTCTAGTATCATAACATACTTCGATAGGGGTTTGAGTCCTACAGACACCAAATGTATGTGTGTGGTTTCCTTTGAAAGGAGTATCCTTTTTGGAGACTGGGAAAACCCATTAAAAGACGTACAGGGTGTGTATGTGTGGTTTCCTTTGAAAGGAGTAGCCTTTTTGGAGACTGGGAAAACACATTAAAAGGGGTACATCCCTCTTTGGAAAGTCCGATGATGTCAGCATCCTACAAATATTCAAGGAGAACATAAACCACCCAGTAATGCATATAGCACGCCATGTTAATGTGTGTCTTTCTAGTATTATAACATAGTTAGGTAGGGGTTTGAGTCCTATAAACATCAAGTGTATGTTTGTGGTTTCCTTTGAGAGGAGTATCCTTTTTGAAGACTGGGAAAACCCATTAAAAGACGTACAGGGTGTGTATGTGTGGTTTCCTTTGAGAGGAGTAGCCTTTTTGGAGACTGGGAAAACACATTAAAAGAGGTACATCCCTCTTTGGAAAGTCCGATGATGTCAGCATCCTACAAATATTCTAGGAGAACATATAGCACGCCATGTTAATGTGTATCTCTCTAGTATCATAACATAGTTAGGAAGGGGTTTAAGTCCTACAAACACCAAGTGTATGTGTGTGAATTCCTTTGAGAGGAGTATCCTTTTTAGAGACTGGGAAAACCCATTAAAAGATGTACAGGGTGTGTATGTGTGGTTTCCTTTGAGAGGAGTAGCCTTTTTGGAGACTGGGAAAACACATTAAAAGAGGTGCATCCCTCTTTGGAAAGTCCGATGATGTCAGCATCCTACAAATATTCAAGGAGAACACAAACCACCCAGTAATGCATATAGCACGCCATGTTAATGCGTATCTCTCTAGTATCATAACATAGTTAGGTAGGGGTTTGAGTCCTACAAACACCAAGTGTATGTGTGTGGTTTCCTTTGAGAAGAGTATCCTTTTTGGAGACTGGGAAAACCCATTAAAAGACATACAGGGTGTGCATGTGTGGTTTCCTTTTAGAGGAGTAGCCTTTTTGGAGACTGGGAAAACACATTAAAAGATGTACATCCCTCTTTGGAAAGTCCGATGATGTCAGCATCCTACAACTATTCAAAGAGAACATAAACCACCCAGTAATGCATATAGCACACCATGGTAATGCGTATCTCTCTAGTATCATAGCATAGCTAGATAGGGGTTTGAGTCCTACAAACACTATGTGTGTGGTTTCCTTTGAGAGGAGCATCCTTTTTGGAGACTGGGAAAACCCATTAAAAGACGTACAGGGTGTGTATGTGTGGTTTCCTTTGAGAGGAGTAGCCTTTTTGGAGACTGGGAAAACACATTAAAAGAGGTACATCCCTCTTTGGAAAGTCCGATGATGTCAGCATCCTACAACTATTCAAGGAGAACATAAACCACCCAGTAATGCATATAGCACGCCATGTTAATGCGTATCTCTCTAATATCATAACATAGCTAGATAGGGGGTTGAGTCCTACAAACACCAAGTGTATGTGTGTGGTTTCCTTTGAGAGGAGTATCCTTTTTGGAGACTGGGAAAACCCATTAAAAGACGTACAGGGTGTGTATGTGTGGTTTCCTTTGAGAGGAGTAGCCTTTTTGGAGACTGGGAAAACACATTTAAAGAGGTACATCCCTCTTTGGAAAGTCCGATGATGTCAGCATCCTACAAATATTCAAGGAGAACATAAACCACCCAGTAATGCATATAGAACGGCATGTTAATGCGTATCTCTTTAGTATCATGACATAGTTAGGTAGGGGTTTGAGTCCTACAAACACCAAGTGTATGTGTGTGGTTTCCTTTGAGAGGAGTATTCTTTTTGGAGACTGGGAAAACCCATTAAAAGACATACAGGGTGTGTATGTGTGGTTTCCTTTGAGAGGAGTAGCCTTTTTGGAGACTGGGAAAACACATTAAAAGACATACAGGGTGTGTATGTGTGGTTTCCTTTGAGAGGAGTAGCCTTTTTGGAGACTGGGAAAACACATTAAAAGAGGTGCATCCCTCTTTGGAAAGTCCAATGATGTCAGCATCCTACAAATATTCAAGGAGAACATAAACCACCCAGTAATGCATATAGCATGCCACGTTAATACGTATTTCTCTAGTATCATAACATAGTTAGGTAGGGGTTTGAGTCCTACAATACACCAAGTGCATGTGTGTGGTTTCCTTTGAGAGGAGTATCCTTTTTGGAGACTGGGAAAACCCATTAAAAGACATACAGGGTGTGTATGTGTGGTTTCCTTTGAGAGGAGTAGCCTTTTTGGAGACTGGGAAAACACATTAAAAGAGGTACGTCCCTCTTTGGAAAGTCTGATGATGTCAGAATCCTACAAATATTCAAGGAGAACATAAACCACTTGGTAATGCATGTAACGTGCCATGTTAATGCGTATCTCTCTAGTATCATAACATAGATAGGTAGGTGTTTGAGTCCTGCAAACGCCAAGTGTGTGTGCCACAGGTGGCGAATACATTCAGGGTTTTGCTTTTACTAAGGTATGACAAATGTTTCAAACAGTATGTGCATTGCACACATCGGGTATCTGCATGTCAAATAAATATGTGTACATGTGACCTCAATCAGTACATAGGTGTGAAGCCTGCATACGACATGAATACATTTGTAACCTTCGACAGATTGTGCCACTGCTGTACAAATCATAGGTCACATATGTATGTCTGTGTCAAGCCCTGCCAATGTGGTGATCCGTGGACAAGGACATCTCTGCCACACACACCCATGACAGGTACTATAGAGTAATGTGAGTGAGGGTAATTGCCGGGGTATATGTCAAACATGTTTATACACAACAACGACTGGCAATAATGGACAGTCATTATAGGTGTACACCAGCCCTGTGGATATGCATGCAGGCCCCTAATGTGTTATGTGAAACACCGAGGGACCCCACAATACCTATGGATATGTGGATACCAAGGGACAGATGACATAACACGTGTCTGTCTGTACACATTGGTACCCAACATACATGTTGAGGGCTACCACCTATGTGGTACTGTCGGGATAGTATGTATATAGTAAATGTGGATGAATATGCCATAGACGGCTTACTGCTATACAGCATGTATTGGACAACAGGTATCTGTCTGTATGATACCCTTGTGTAGGATATGCGTCCCATCCAGGGAATGCATTGTAGGCCAATGCATGCATGTCCAGATGTTGATGGACATATCCCTAGTGTATTTGCATGTACCTAAGAGGGCTATATGCCACACAAGTGTGGTCCCAGGAACGTGTGGCAGTCACTACCACTAGTTACTGTTATTGTATAGTACTGGGAGGATCCAACTGTTACTGAGTTCCCTACAACTGTGAGTCATTTGTCAGGACATCATCTAATGACTGGTTACAGTCATGCTATTGAGATGGTGTATACTACCAGACTTCAGATCATTGACAGATATCAACAGTATCACCCACAGCATAGTGCCAACCCATGTCATACACACATGTGTACCCATGTTAGTACATATCTGTAGTAGAATGCATACTGGCCATCGAAAGATACTATGATGTTAACAATGTGTAGAACAGGGTAAGTCGCACATCCCACGTGTCCACTATGCACGTACATGCAGACAGTGCGCACACACCATGTTTACAGATGTACACCTGCTAATTTGTAATGCACACATCACACACGTACTGTCCACTCATTAACACATGCTGGCAACACTGTACACTTGAGCCAAGTGGCACATGGGTGGGCATTACATACTCAGGACTAACACTGGTGTAAACAATGCTACAATGACTATCACAGCTGTGATGCATAATGCCTGCTCAGGTATACCTACAAGGATATCATTACACTTTCCTGTTGTCAACTTGCTACTATTGCTACACTGCTATAATGTCACCCTGTGCATCAGAACCATGTTAGCCTGTTCCTGCATCAATGTTACAGATGACAGGAGGTGGCACAGGTGTCATCATATGCACAGAGTGTGTTGTAAGTCTACCAGAGCCCGACTTTGACCCATCCAATCGGCATATCTGTGTGTGTGTGTGTGTGTGTGTGTGTGTGTGTGTGTGTGTGTGTGTGTGAGGGACAACAGTACTGCATGGGCCAATGTTGATGTAATGTGTGTGTGTATGTGTGAGCCCAAGTTGTATGGTAAATGTGTGTGTGTCTGCATGCACACAACACCACCATGTGGCTGCCATATATGGGTGGTTGTGGGACAGCCACAGACTGTACCTGCTAGGCCATACAGATCACTGTCTCCGGCCATGGACACAGTACCTGTGCATAGCAGGGGTATTATGGGCAGTATCAGGTACCAACCCTGACTGAGTGCTGTCATCAGAGGCAGCAGTGTGATGACTGGACCCATGTCCCTGTTGGGACTGGCCAGTGTCACGTGCATGTGGTCTAGTAGGATGGTCAATGGACAGGCCAGCCCCAGCATTGCTAGGGCTGGTACTGCCACTAGGGGAGTGGCTGTGATCCGTGGTCCATCCGCGATGAATGCCAGCTGATGCTGTTGCTGGCATGCATCCGCGTTGGCTTCTCATCCATCCTGCATGGTCCTGGCTCATGGCTAACACATCATGGAGGACATCTAATGTCCCCGTCCACTGGCTATCAATGACCTCGGTGGAATTCCAGATGGCACCGGCAAGGTCAAGGATGCTGTCATTGATAGCAGTGTAATGGGCCCTCTGCGCCCTTAGTCTTTGTCAGGTGTACCGTTCCATACATGCCTGTGCCTGCATTACAGCCCAGAACATACTGGAGGTTGTAATACCTCTGGGGGCACATCTGCCAGGGGCAATATGACCAGTGGTGTTCCCCCAAGAACCCCTGGACATCCACCTATGTGGTACCATTCCAGTAATCCAGCTATGGCTGCTGTTAGGGGATGCATCTGCCATAGGTACAACACTCTCCTGGTCAATGCCAACTGTATGCTTTCCCTCAGCTAAGGCCATTGGTGACGAGGGATGTATTGGCAGTATGAGTGTGTGCATGATGGGGTTAACCGCTGTGTAGTGTCGATTGATGGACCAACGACAGACCCTGTCAAACCTTCCTGTGCCACAATACATGTCTCATCATCTCCACTATCAGTGGCGGTGACATCAGGTTCCCTGCTGCATTCAGCCACCCCTAACTCAGCACCTGTGGAAGGAAGACAGGAAACACACTTTACAATCTGTACGTGATGTTAGCATACATGCACACATGCACACATGAACACATGCACACATGCACACATGCACACATGAACACATGCACACATGCACACATGCACACATGAACACATGCACACATGCACACATGAACACATGCACGCATGAACACATGAACACATGCACACATGAACACATGCACATAAATACACTGCTCACCACAGTACATACATACACACATACCAGCAATCCAACACATACACAATAGTGGGTGATGGTGGGTGAAAGTATCACAAGGCAAACAGTCACCACACACACATGTCAGCATGCAGAATATGTGTTGCTCAAGACCATGCAGTGCAAGTGTAGACAGCCCTATCTAATGATATTATACATGGCTTTGATGCATGTGTGTAGTTGTTTAGTGATTGGGTACACCCTGGAACAGAGTGTGTACATGGACACAACATTGCTGTGCAAGTATTATCTGCTCTGCAATGTCATGTGCTCCATCACTCAGTGGTATCCATACCATGGCTGCATGTGTCATCTGTGTGACACATAGATTGCCATGTCTGATGACAGTGTCTCTGTCCATAGCACATAATAGTGGGCACAGGTGTAGCAAATGCATGCAATGCACAGACATGGGATGAGTGGTGCAGGTAGACATGAAGGAATGACAATGCTTGACATGGATATTGTACAGTGGTTATGGTGAGTGTGGCACGTATTGCAGATATGTCAGTGCCAGTCATGACAGGGCATGCTACATGACTGCAGCATTAAACACCACACATACCCAATGTGTGTCATGTGACCTATACACCCAATAGCATTCCAGGACATATATGTGACTCTTTGTACAGATGGTGACTGATGTGCAGAATGTGTATACTAGCATATGTAAGCACACACACAACATGCTATGCATGGTCTGTATAGGTGCATATGTTTGCACACACAGAACAATAAGGTGCACAGCAAAGACTGCTATGTGCAGTACTGTGGTCACTGTAACCGGATGGGGTGTAGTACCATGTGCCATCATCATAATCATGCATCTTGTGGTCACTCACTGCTACTGCTGTGCGACAGACCACCGTCTAGCATGCTGTACCTGAAATGCAGTGTCGTGGATACGTTCACTATTACACAGCCACTTTGTACATGGATGTATGAGGTGCTCAGTAGGGAGCATTGCCTCACATGACTGTGTTATGTGTTGCAGAGTGTTGCACAGCCCCATGATAGGCCTCTACCCCTGAGGTACATCATGTGTGTGTGGATGACATGTGGGATACTGATATGTGACCTTACAGTGGGTGTGTGGTTACGCCATATGTAGCATGAATTTGTGTACTGCATGTGATCAATGTGTTATGTTGTGTACAGGTGTTGCAACTATGCCTATCCAATGTACAGTACGGGGTTTCCACAACTGTGTGTCATGCTCTGTGTATTGCATGTCATTGAGGCAGCTACTGACATTACTGAGCTGTGCAACATCTCACAGCAAACATGCACAGCATGCATTATACGTAGGTGTGTTACGTGTACATGGCCTACACCTCACCTATGACATGCATATTTCATTACCAACATTGCAGTATAACACACTCACCAGCATGGATCGGCTGCCCTGCCGTCACACCAGAGGGACCTACGAGAATATGAGAGGGTTCGTCAGTGGCCACAACTGTGGCATTGCTACAGTGGGTATGCTAAACTGCAGTACAACAATAGTCAACAGTCACAGGTGTAGGTGTAGGGATATTATTCAAACTATCCATATTGCACAACACTAGGCAGCTGAACTGCTAAACACACAGTACACATCTCATGTACACATAATCTAACAATACAGTTAACTGTATTCTACAGATTGGGCATGTTACCTGCTTGCTCCAGGTGGATGTGTTGGGTGGCTCTGTCCTCCATTACAACACATGTCAGTGGTTGTTGTAGCTGTTGTCCAGGAGCCACCAAGTTTAGGAGCAGCTCCTCCGCTCTGGTGAGGGGGGGGGTGAATGGCCACCCCTCCACCTGTGGCAAGCTGCTGTCTTTGGATATCAGACGCATGCCGCCGGACTTGTATAATTAAATCACTGCAGTGATGGCGTACCTGCTCATATGTCCGGTTATGCATGTGTCATTTACCTGACTAACAAGTTCCTGCCACAGTGCAGTCCGCTCCTGCTGGTGCTGGCCACTTCTGGAAAAGAGCATTGCATACTGCTGCAAAAGGCTGTTGCGTATCACCTCTTCCTCCTCCACTGTATACGCTGGGTTGCGGTTGTGGGCCATCTGGATGAAAAAGATATGAAGAATATGCGTGAGAGTGTCCTGTGTCACACTTTACACCTTTACCCACATATATCACTTTACTGCCATATATACCATCCTATTGACTGTCAGAGGTTGCACACGTTCAATACCACTTATTGGTTCACAGGCCACAACTAACTAACACTGCCTAGCAGACTCTATATATCGCACCACTATACAACAGCACCCGACACACTGTTTGTGACACATTGCACAACCTCAAGACAGGGGTGTATATCACACCAATGCACGAACAGAGATGTCATCCATTGCAATGGATATATAGTACAGGTACAGTAGTACCAATGAACCACCCTAGTCATTGATGCCATAGCCCTGCCTAACAGATGAGTCCAGTTGTTACTATAGGTGGCATACTGCTGTAACAGACTATATATGTTGCTGGATACATGCATTTACCTTGCAACACACATATGATCGCAGCCATTGTACAGGCATAATCACACACACATCAGGTGAACATACAACACACCACTGTATGCCAACACAGATGAGCATTACCTGTGTACCATACGGTACTGTGTGCCACTACTTACAGACCCTTATGTCTGCATTCTGCCCTCTGTGGAGACTACAGGAAACACACATGACAGTGTTTCTAAGCAATGTGAACACACACCATACTGTGCTGTTTAGGCCTACAGCTACAGCTTCAGGTAGTTCATATTGGTGATGGATTCACCAGCAGTACCACTCACTAAGCATACATGTATTGCTTTAGCCTACAATAAGACACCACATTCATCAACGGAGAACTACGTCACATCATCTGCCGTACTACTATGTCTGCCTAACAGTACATTACATATCTGTTGCTGTCCTCACAGCTAGGATAGGCACTGCCATGTCAGATACAACATCGCACTAAGCTATCACACCTTTACAGACCTTGCATACATTCAGCGTTACACTTATGCAATGTCACATAGCAGCTATTGCATTAAGTACATGCGTGAGTGCATAGTGTCATAGGTAGGTAATATGCTATTGGCCCTAGGGCCTACGGCAGCCTAGCCATATGCTACCCTGGCCTTTGACACACATGTACTTTGATTTCACCTGCCCCTGCCAACCTGAACCACAGAGATGTTTCCTGGGGTGTATAACCAATCTCCCACACAATCATCAGGGGTATTTATAACAACTGCTAAGGAGGAGCCTTGTTTGCTATTGCTATATGGTCTATTCTGGTGTATGGCATATCTCTGAGATGGGAAGCTATCCCTCCAGCATGTGCCATTTAGTGAGCTGACAATGTTTAGGGCCCTAGAGCATTTATCCCAGAGGGATTGTGATATGTTGCCATGGTGGTTGTCACCCAGCTATGGGTGTGACATACCTCTGTATGTCCGGCAGAGGTCACCTCTGTGTGGCCAGTATGCAATACAGTGTACTTGTGATTTTGTGAGTCAGTCTGCATAGGGCATCTGTTTGCAGCCAGTATTACCCTCTGGGGGGGGGGTCTGTCTGTGGCCTGTTCACCTGGTGTAGTTGTCATGTGAAGTACATACCACACAGGACATCGTGATGAGTACAGGGGAACTCTACCCTATATGTCCATAGCTGACACACCTGTTGTCATGATACATACCATACAGACAGATTACAGGTGCAGTGTGGCACTGTCTTCATCAAAGCGGAGGCTACTGTCCACCTGTGTCCCATGTTCCCTTATCACACCTTCACTGTTAGGTACATCTCTACCTATGTGGTAGTTAATGGGTACACTGTTTTGGGAAGGTGGAATGGCACTGCAGTATCAACACTTGTTTACAGTCCGTGCCTTGGTCACCACACACCTGTTGCGGTACATATGAACCCGTGTCTCTCTATCTCTCTCTCACACTCTATATATATATATATATATTATATACATGCATATCTATACACATACATGTACACATCCATTGCTGTCTACATGTATGTACATATGGGCACATGTACAGTCCACCTTTCATGGTGGGGATATCACTTATACGACAGTTGTGGGATGCATAGGTATGTGATTAAATTGCACAGTGTTGTGCAGAATGCATGTGGGTGTCCTCAGCCCTTGTTGCATTAGCAGGCCTCACTGGCTGTAACACAGCAGATCTGACACATCTGTCCCACAGCATTTAACCACCACATTACATATATCAACAATACCTTAGCTGGCCTTAGGCATAGACCAACTGGGCGGCTGCCTAGGGCACCGCTCTAGCAGGAGTGCTTTTCCACTATTTATGTAGTGTAGTACGACAAGGATGGGGGCACCAGGAAGTGTGGTAGGGGGCACCATGGAGCCCTTTTGCCTAGGGCACCAGTTGACCTATGGCCGGTCCTGCGCACTGCATGCTGTTTTCTAAGCCACACACTACGACCTACATGGATATATGCACATATCAACCTTCACTGACAGATATCTGTCCACCCTTCACTAACAGTTGCAGTATGTCCCTTGCCCTATGCACATGTGCAGATACAGATAGATGCATACTGCTGCCACACATGGATGATTTGCAGTGTGTAGAGTACTCTTCAGGAACATCTACAACATGCCAACACATACATATGAGTTTCATACCTTACCTTAGTATTTCCCTGCTCCGTGTGTTATGGTTTTGTAGTTTTTATTTTTTATTGGTGTTTTAGTTTGGTTTTCACCCTCTATTCAACATTCTGTCTCTGTTTCTCACTCTGTTCTGTTCTGTTCCATCTCTGTCTCAGTTGTGTCTGTGTCTGTGTCCATCTCTCTCTCTCTCTCTCTCTCTCTCTCTCTCTCACTCTCTATTTCACAGCACCTGCAATGATATAATTGCATGTGCGGACTGCTGGTACAGCCTGCTTTTCTAGGTATCTGCACTTGTGCATGTGACAGCCTCTGCACTAATTGCTGCCTACCATTCAATAATTGCATGCAGCCTGCTGTTTGGTGATTGCATTACTCACTTTGATTGCAGCCCACTGCTATAAAATGCTAGTTTAGGTAGGTGTAGCCCTTTCAGATTTCCAAGGTGGGGCCCATGCTTGTTTGCTCTGGACACTGTTGTGTCAGTCTGAAGGTTGGTATATGTCTCTTATCTGATGCTAGGGTTGTAGCCAGTGATATGCATGTTGTACTCAAACCTGAATATTGCTGCTTCCAGTACACACATCTCAGTGTAGACATGTGCGCACCCCTCCAAATGCTAACATGGGATACATGGGAGTATGTAATTTTTTTCTCACTTACACAATTAACTGCCATACAAATGTGGTTATTGCACTGTATTCCTGTGGCCAGAATTAATCCTGGTCTGATACTGTGTGGTGTTTGTAAGGTGCTACTGTAACATTATTCCCTGCTAGGATGGCTGGTTCTCCTTTCACAGTCATGTCATGCAATTCCACAACCACTGCTGGTAAAGACCCACAGAAAAGGATTAGTGTTATACCATTCCTAATCTTCATTTACATTCCCGCATTGTAATGCATGATATAGTTATTTCAGAACCCAGTTATTTGTGTATCTGCTGTGGCTTAGTGGTAATTCATGCCGTCTATTGTGTCAATGGTCTGGGGTTTGAGACTGGCAGAGGTATTTTCTTTTGCTGCTGAGCAGAACAAGGGCCCTGCCATAGAGTGACTAAGGCACTTTTAAGCAGTTGTAAGTGGGTTTGCGCGGGTTTGCGCAATGCTTAGCAATGCTTAGCTAAGCGTACACATGCACACACTCACTTAAACCCGCTTACTACTGCTTAAAAGTGCTTACTCCCACTAACCCCCACGCTAATTTCTTTTAAAAAAAAGAAAATGGGGAGATAGGAAAGTGGTGAAAAAGGGGACACAAAGAGGGACACACAGTAGGTAAATAAGCACGGGATGTGCAGGACGGGTGTAGGGAAGGTGCATAGCTGCCCATTTCTTTAACAGCAACAGCTGTGCATATACAATGAATTTGGAGTGAAATTTGAAACCTTCCACCCCTGGGAGAGGGGTGAGGACAACAAAGTATGTTGTACTGCCAATTCTAATTATCAGCTTACATGTTTGACCAATGGACATGTGTGCAAAATGAGCAGCTATGTATGGGGCGTAATTTTTTTGTGGGTACAGATTGCCTTTTTTTTTTTTCAGGTGAGAGTAGGAAGTGAGGTAGAGGAAGTAGGTATGTCTGGGGAGGTAGGTTGGGAAGGTAAACAGACAAGACAGACAAGATGCATACAGGGGCGGTGTATGACACATGGGGTGGGTGAACACAATTGACGGGGTCAGATGTTTGGAAATCGCAAGCCCATGAGCCCACAGATGGTAACAGTGGAACTGAGATCCCCACCCTCGGGCAGTTACCACTGAACCTTCACAGCCCCGAGGGTGGCTGTGCTGGGGGCTGCATAGGACAGGCAGGCTCACCCATGAGATGCACCACTCTCGCCTCAAGCTGGCGTAGGGGATCAGCAACTGAACGCTGGGTCACCCTATGCACCACAGCCCAGACCCTTTGAAGGGTGACAGGGGGCCCTTCTCCACCCACACTTGCATGGGGGGATGAGCCCCATCCCCTGCAGCACTTCCACCCGAAGGTGGCACAGGACCAATGGAGGACGGGAGCCTGGGCTGGGCACCGGACCTGCTGGTGCCAGGTGCACTCGCCGGCTGAGGAGGGACAGGTGGGTCCGCTGGGACTGGCCTTCCCATACGTTCTGTGATTAGGTGTGTTTAATTACAACATAAGCAAAACAGCATTCCAGATTAGTTGTAACAGCATGCAATAATATTCCCATTAACCCAACACACCAAGGGTACAACAGTTGAACAGCAAGCATAACACATGCATATATTGAACCACAGTGGTTATTCCAACAGCATGCAGGGATGTTTGGTAGCAACAGGCCACCATGATTGTGGTGTTTAAACAGGGCACATGCATCAATGTGAATGCAAATATTTATAGAACAATAGGACATATGTCCCAACAAATATTTAAGATTACACATACCCATTGAGGTGTGGAAATGCATGGTTTATGCACATACAGTAGGGTGTATAAAAAATCTCTGTTAACATCTTATAATGACCTTTTAATCTACACTACATTCCTAGTGACTGCAAGTGTATATCCCCTACCTGTATTATTACACTTGCCACCATACATTAGGTTGTGTAATGGGTTTGGCTAGTTCAATATATGCCTGACCTATATCTGACATACTAACTGTCCAGGATGCAGATGTTACTGCTACATATTTCTTGATTGCATTTCTATTTCTTTATCTGCATATCTGGGATGTTTTCACATGACATTTTCACTTCGATTTGCACAGAACCCTGCATTTCTTGACACACACTCACATTTCAGGGGAAAAAATAACATGCTACATGTGTGCCAGGTTTACTTATTCACGCCAGCCAGTAACTGCCTGTTGTGGACTGTATATATGTTTTACAGCTACTAGTACTTCCATCACCCACTTTATATGGGACTGCACAACTCTAGGTTGCCAGCACCTTTTCAAACAGTACTGTTTGTATACTGCAAGGGTACAACAACATTTCAGACTCTGTGACACAGACACACTCTGGGTTTTAAACCTTTATTAATGACATTACACACTTTTCCACAGGTTCACTCCTTTATTTGTTTTAACTGTGTATATGGCAGACATGTCCAAGACATATTATACCTTTATTAATAGGTTAGAAAAATCTTTTTTCAGGCTGACTCACTTATTTTATATGACAGTGCCTGCAGAGATATTATTCCAGACATATGTTACCTTTCTTAATGGGTTTCTACACTCTTTTTCTGTCTCTCTGACATTTTTAATCTGACAGTACATGCAGAGGACTTATTCAGGCAATTTTATGGCTGTATTATTGGACTACAACACTTTCTTTCATGCTCTCTCCCATATTTCCCATATATCAATACATGCATAATAATCACTAACCTGCCTGGTGGCGCAGCCTAAGCAGCCTATCAGCATAGGCTTGCTGATTCATAGCATGGTCAACTGCAGCTGTAAAGTAAATGAAGGGATATTGAGACATACCTATCGTTATACATACTCCATTATCAATTCTTACATACTGCATTCCATGGCTACATACTCAGTTGTGGGGCATCCCGCATCCCACGGGCCTCCTGTATCCATTGGCTCAGGCAGTCCTGCTTTTGTCTCTTCAGGTTTGCATGGTGGTGACGGACCTGCTCACCAGTCCGAGGAACACCTGTGGCACTGGTGAGGTCACGAGCTAACCGATTCCAAGCCTCTGCCTTGTACTCCATCCCTTGGAACTGGCCCTGCAGGAGTCTTGACTCATGATGGTGAACAAGGAGCCAAACCATGTATTTGGACTCCTCAATGCCCCAACGTTGCACTCAGAAGCATGTTCCCTCTCTGACACCAGACATTCTAACTGCAGATGTGAGCTACAATCAGTTATGGCGTGTATTCCTGCCTGTGGGGCTTAAATATGTCGCATTTCCTGCACTTTTTTGTGATTGGCCATTTTGTAAAATTCTCGGCTGACTGCAGACCTGCTTAGTAATTGTTAAACTACCATTCGTAACTATATGTATGTTAATAGTGGCTGTTTCCCCTATGTTGTCATGGCTTAGTGGTTCTGTACTTTGCTTCTGATGCACAGAGTCCTGGTTTCGAACCTTGTCATTCATTTTATTTTCATACTATCCAGACAGGCTAGGGGGTGTGGCTGCATTTAAGCAACTTTGCTCTACGTTGCTCCTCGGTGCCCTATGGTGCCCTGGTTGGTGCGGCGCGCACGTCCGCGCAAACACATTGCACTGGGTAAAGTGCCATTGAACTATGGGCAACTCTATTGCGCTGGGTAAAGCTCTGTGAAACTATGGGCAACTCTATTGTGCTGGGTAAAGCACTATGAAACTATGGGCAACTCTATTGCGCTGAGTGAAGTGCTGCTTAACTGCAGGCAATTTTATATCAGGATCCTTTAAAATATTTATTTTGGTCACTGATACATTGGCCATTTCACTGCTTTTTTAGTAATGTTTAAACATATTTGTTAGGTATTATTTCATATACTGATTTAAAAAATAAATAGGAAGGGGAGTGAATGCCTCTTCTTTGTGCGAACGCTCTACCATTACACTATTGCTATTTGGTGTGATTTGCATTAACATTCTTTCTTATGCTCTTCCATGTCAGAATTGCTAACTCTAGCTAAACAATGGGCACACCTGCGCACACACGTGCAAATATGGGCAGCTATTTTGGGGATTTAAAAAAATATATTTAATGTTTTGGTTTTAGAACTGTGATATTGGTTTGCAACATCAGGAAGTGTGGTGTTGGGTGCAGGGACATTTGAGCGGACTCGCTCTTGTGTGTGTGCTTTGTTTAGTTTTCAAACACTTGCAGGGGCGTGGACATTTAGACTGCTTGGCAGTCGGACACACCCCCTGCTTTCTTACACGGTCCATGTAAGACTTACGGTTGAGTCAGCTAGCCCTCATGCATATTCATGGCACGCTGACATCATACCGTTCAACTGCAGCCTCCGAGTAAGACTTATTAAGTCTTACACGGAGGATACGTGAATCCGGGGGATAGTCTAGTGCATATAATGAATGCCTTATTTCACTTGATGCATTTTTGGTGAAATAAGTAACCTATATCAGCTAATTTCATGTAATATTACTAGATTACATTTCTGCAAGCCATTTAATTTTCCTTTAAAAATTATTGCTTCTACATATATTATGCACTGTGTGTGTGTGTGTGTGTGTGTGTGTGTGTGTGTGTGTGTGTGTGTGTGTGTGTGTGTGTGTGTGTGTGTGTGTGTGTGTGCATGTGTGTCTATATATATATATATATATATATATTTTTTTTTTTTTTTTTTTTTTTATATAATAGAGCTTCTAACTACACTATTGCAGTTATTTCTTTTCTGGGATTTTTTTTCTCCTTCTTCTACTCTCTTTTCTATGCATATTGAGATACTTTTACTTAAAATGTCATAAATACAAATGAAGCTTTCAGCTTTTAGGACTAATAACTAGTTTTTTAACTTAAGCAGCAGTGGGTGAGCTCTGCAGAATTTTACAACTGTGCCCAAAATGCTATACATATTTGAACATCTTCCAGCAGCACAATTTGCCTCATGCTTCAGAAATGTCAAAGCCTTGTAAATCCTGTGGACAAGTAAGAGAATGAGATGTGGTTCTAGGGTGGTGCGCTGAGAAAAACTCACATCAAAAGGTAATTCGATGAGGGCACTTGGCCTTTTCCTGTTTTGTAAAATTGTTTTACTAAATGTTGTTTTGATAAAAAAAGTGTACCAAACTGGATTAAGTTAAGCATTGTTTCAAATAAAGGATAGATCCCCCCACACACTATACTTCACTGCTTATGTAATGAACTACAGAACTGATGCACCATAGAACTTCAAAGAAACTTTACACTTCAAAGTCCTCTTTTGAATGAATTAACATTAAGTAAATTGGCTGAAATTCACAATTCAAACACAGTTTTTGACTAGTTGTTTTCTCCAAAAGTGCAATATATCGCTACCTGTGTCGAAGCATCCACAATGAAAGACATGCATGTATTATATAATGACTACAAAGAGTCATGGAATGTCTTAGATTAAAATGTTGATTTCAGTCTGCCAAATACTCACCTTTTCAATAAATTTCAAGGTAAAGCAACATTGCATCACATAGCAGGTAAATGGTTTAGTCGTCAATATGCTCTTTAGCAAAATTCAGTTTCAGCATAAATATACAATCTACCCCTAGGTTATGTGACCTTGTAATATGTAATATTATGTAAGGAGGAGGTAGGGGTAAATACATCTGTATGTTGGCTTCACCCGTTACACCTAGTATAGTTTTTATTTTATATTTTGATGGCTCTGTATAATGGGACATCTCCTACATGCATTAAGATTTTATGAGCCCTAATATAGTTCACAACACTTCAGCCTAAAGTAAATAAGATTTTTAAAAGTATGACTGCTTCACTGACTGTGGAACTAATCTGGCAAAAAGCACATTTCAAATGAAAAGACATTCAATAAAGCAACAATGCATACACAATAGCTCACTGTTTTGTATTCAGCATAAGCAGTTGAATTATATGATAATCAAGCTATCCAAGATGGAGGAGCTATTCAACAAGCTATAAAGCAACCATGTAGGCTCATTGCTAGTTTCCCATGTGAATTTCAAAACCTATTGGAACACAGCCACGGAAACTAGGCTACACGGAAAGAATGTTAGGGGCTGCTGATGCTCTTATTCATGCGCATGTACAGCAGGCTCAAATCTATGCTGCTGCTACTAATAGACCACAGCCAAGAAAGAGAGAAGGAGAAGGGTGTTTAGACTCTGTTTAACCTTTCATAGCCTGCATGAGGTGAAAATTTTAGACCACTACAGGGTGGATACAGACACACTACAGGAACTCTGCAACCTCTGTTGTCCTCAATTACAAGGGCAAACCAAGGGGAACCAATCCCAGTGGAGAGTGAGGTATGTGTAGTACTTAGAATTTTAGCTACAGGAACCTTCCAGAGACCAACAGTAGACATGTTAGTGGTGTCACGGGCATCAGCATCCAGGATCGTTCATCAATTCCTTAATGCTATGCTACAACATGCCAGTGAGTACATATATTTTCCCTGTACACCTGAGGACAGAGCCAGAACTATGCAGTTCTATCATGTATTACACTACGCTGAAGTTCTGGGTGCCATAGACTGTTCACATGTAGAAATCAAAGCACCACCTAGGAAATAGGAAAGGATGCACATAAATGGAAAGGGCTATCACTCCACTAACTGACAGGTCATGTGTAATACTAAGGGAACCATCCTGAATTTTGTGCTGGCAACCCAGGCAGCTACCATGACTCACATATCTGGCACAACTCTCAACTGTATGTTATGTTTACTAGGGGGTATATGTCACAGGGTCACTTACTGGGGGATGCAGGTTATGTCCTGGAACCGTAGCTGATGGTGCCCATCAGAAATGCAGACACACACACACACACACACACACACACACACACACACACACACACACACACACACACACACACACACACACCAACTGAAGAACGTTATATGAGGCACACACTCAAACAAGAAAATTCACAGAGCATGTGTCTGGTCTGCTGAAGTCACAGTTTCAGTGCCTAGATACATCTGGGGGGGCCTGCAATAAAATCCATGTACATGTGATGAAATATTCACCATCTGTGCCATGCTTTACAATATTATTCTGAGAAAACAGCTTCAACAGGAACAGCAAGGGAAAGGGCCACACATCCCGGCACCACTAGCAAGGTCACCACGGCCACATGGAGGTGAGGAGTTGGAGTGGGAACCAACAGCTGCTGTGGGTGTAGGTAGAAGTAGGTGTGCACAATATGTCTTTGCACTGGCCAAGAGGCAACAGATAGCACACATGCTCACCACCAAAAGGGCTAAAACCTTCATCCTATACACAGTAACTTTGATGCCAGGCAATGCTCATAACCTTTACTTACCCATGTAATGACTGTGTACTGCTAGCATCAGACAGAGTCAGCCATAAAATAAACTTTTGCATCTGCCGTTATTCCAAGATAAGTGTTGAACTTGGAACAGAAAAACAAATGTCTAAGAATACAAAGGAATGGCATATCCTTGCATACTGCTACTTGGTAATGTAAGTAAGCATAAGGTGGGTGATTTTTAGAACAATTACATCAAGGTATGACAGGAGTGACTTATGTGAATATATGTGTCCACTATCAACTAATAGGCCTCATGTAGCAAAGATTCACACATTCAAATGTTTAAAATGTACAGGTACAGATTTTCACTGAATGCCCACATTTGGCCTCTTACTTTTGTACTGGCAAATCATTAAAGAGGGAATTTAGAAAATAATGATACACATTTCAGTTGCAGACTTCATATCCCTCAGGAAAAAAACATAAAAAATAGTAATGCAAAACCTGTTATTCTATCAACTAAGTTTGTAAGACTGCAATTTTTAGAAACTCTCTACATTGTTGGGCCTTTGTCACACTTTCATTTATGGCTTGGTCCAGCTTGATTGGTCTAAGAGGTCAGGAGGAATGTACACATTACAAAAATCTGTAAGAAAGCAGTACAATTTGCAAAACAGCATCATAAATACAGATATACTAAGCACTAAGTCAGCTATATATCCTGAGTATCAGAGAAAAGACTTGTGCATCCCTGAATACAAAAGATAGAAAACAAGGATATGGTGTGAGTATCTCCAAGAACACTGCTAAGCTCTGTGCTAGTTCTGCATCCTGGTATGTCAGCCAGGTGTGAGCTGTGCATAGCAGAGGTGATAATTCATCATCATCGGCCCTGACCCTGAAAACTGGTCTGCCATTAGTTGCACTGTCATGTCCATGCCCACCGTCAGATGCACTGCTGCTACCTGAATGTGAATGATGTCTGCTGGATGAGTCCTCCTCACAAGTATGCCCAGGAAGATTACTCCATGGTCTGCCATATCTGGGTGTGGATATCGCAACCACTGATGGAGCAGTGGAAGTAGTGCCACTACGGAAGTGTGATCGGGCACAGCCATGTAGACTAACATCAGATGATGTGGCTGCCCTACCTCCACACGGATGCCATCCCCCTCCCAGCAGACATTCCATCACAGACACCACCCATTCCATGTCATTCAACTGATCCACTGAATCAGCAACACAGTGGAGGCAGTCACACATGTCAGCCTGTACCACATCTACAACCCTATGCATTTCCTCTGAGGCCCTTTTGAAACATGCCTGTACCTCCTTGATGGCCCTAAACATATGTGATGTGGCAGGGAAAGGCACATCAGGATCAAGTGGAGGATGGGCAACAGGTCTCCTCTGAGCACCATTAACAACTCTCCTGCATGGCACCTAACCCACACTTTGAGTCAACAGGCACTGAAGTCGCAGTAACCACACTATCCTGATCAAGTGTCTCACCCTCCACCTGTCCAATATCCGAGGGCTCACTGGAATGGGTTTACATAGGCCTACTGGCTGTGTCCGATGGAATTACAGGGGATGGCTGAAGGTCAACCTCAGTGTAAGATTCAACCTCTGCACCCCCCGACTATGTCTGTGTTTGGTCACCATCATCATCAAAGTCTGCAAATACTCTGACATCAGGAGGTAAGAGTCCTACACTTCGATTGTCAGGATCACCTGTGATAATAAGCAACAAACACAGGAAAGAAATTAATATCTACACTACTTCAATTTAATATATGCTAACAAACAAACACCAGTGCCACTATCACAGGTGGTACAGCAATGCACACACATTCCTGACACCCACCTCACACATGTAGATAAATGCATATTTCTGTCAAATGCTCATCAGTACTGAAATAAAAATATTTGGCTTACCTGTGTAGATGATTCCACACTTGCTAGGAAGGATGGTCCTTGGAGAAGCCAAGCAAAGGGTAAGGACACCATCATTACAATAACTATAACACAGGGGGAATAAAGTTTTGTCTTTATATGTCCATTAGCAATACATTTAACTGGAACATGGATAACACATCCACTCTGAGCCCATATGTAATGAACCCAAATGCTTTGTTAACTGTATCAGTCTATAAGTAGCCCCCCCAAAAATTATTAAACCAACTTAACTATTGTTTTTAATATTTTGCTATCCAAGAAATCTTCAAAAAATGACAAATGTAGGCTTGCCTGGAGGTTCCTCCTGGGATATACTTTTCCTCTCTGAAACAGCAGCACCAACATAAATCACATGCTGTTGTGTACTTTCCACTGAGCTATCTGGATCCCCGACAGTGGACAAGAACTCTTCATTTGGTATCAGTGGTGGTTCTGTAGCAACTGCTCCCACCCCCAGTAACCAGTTGTCCATGGACCACTACAGCTGCTCTCCTACAGGCTGCTGAACTCATGTCAGTGTCCCTATATTGCACCTGACTGCATGTTCTGCTGTGCTCCCCCAACAGCATTGACGTTGTTCACTATCTGGTTCCAAATTTCCATTCTTCCAGACATATTCCCATGTCCTCTCTCAAGCAGAAAGGTACCATGTTGACAAAAGGCTTATGCAATCACATAATTCTCTGAGTCACTGAAGGGGGGTTTGTAGGGATTGGGACATTTGTGTGCCATAGTCCTAGATGACATGAAACACAAAGGAAGCATACTATACATAAATAAAAGTCTTACTTAGATATAATAAATAGTATTAGTTTTTCAATATTACACACTGGAGAAACAAATAAATGCAGTTATTCAAACATAAAAAGGGTTATGTGGTTGTAATATATTAGAGTTATACACAAGCCAAGGTTTGATCCAAAACAAGGACTAACAATAGCAAAGCAAACCTCTGTAAAAAACATTTTTTTTGATTGTGGAAACACAGAAATGGAACTTGGCTCCCCCACCCTAAAACAACAGGTAAATGACATTTTGTATTAAACAAGGAATAATACATCAGTCAATTGTTATAAGTGCTTTCAAACAAACTGTCCCAAAAACATGCATACACATTTACCACAAACAGTCATTTTTTTTTGCAATTGCAGTCACCAAGATCAAACAAGAGTCCCCGTGGACTATGATGTTTGCAGATGACATTGTGATCTGTAGTGAGAGTAGGTAACAGGTGGAGGAGACCCTGGAGAGGTGGAAATATGCTCTAGAGAGAAGAGGAATGAAGGTCAGCAGGACTAAGACAGAATATATGTGTGTGAATGAGAGGGAAGACAGAGGAATGGTGAGGATGTGGGGAGTAGAGGTGGCAAAGGTGGATGAGTTTAAATACTTGGGATCAACAGTTCAGAGTAACGGTGAGTGTGGAAGAGAGGTGAAGAAGAGAGTACAAGCAGGATGGAGTGGGTAGAGAAGAGTGTCAGGAGTGATTTGTGACAGACGAGTACCATTAAGAGTGAAAGGGAAGTTCTGTAAGAGGGTAGTGAGACCAGCTATGTTATAGGGGTTGGAGACAGTGGCATTGACAAAAAGGCAGGAGTCAGAGCTGGACGTGGCAGAGTTAAAGATGTTAAGATTTCCACTGGGTGTGATGAGGGTGGACAGGTTTAGGAACAAGTATATTAGAGGGTCAGCCCAGGTTGGAAGGTTTGGAGACAAAGCCAGAGAGGCAAGATTACATTGGTTTGGACATGTGCTGGGGAGGGATGCAGAGTATATTGGGAAAAAGATGCTAAGGATGAAGCTGCCAGGTAACAGGAAAAGAAGAAGGCCTAAGATAAGGTTCATGGATGTGGTGAGAGAGGACATACAGGTGGCTGGTGTGACAGAGCAAGATGCAGAGGACAGGAAGAAATGGAAACAGATGATCCGCTGTGGCAACCCCTAACAGCAGCAGCTGAAAGAAGAAGGAGAAGTCACCTCTATCTGTATCCAGTACTCCCCTAGAGGTGTATATGGGCCATCCTAAAAGGCTAACACCCCTGTGGTAATAACAATATAGGAAATTTGTATTTCACTGAAATAAAATAGAAGAGTATAAAGAGAAGCAGTTGTAACAGAAACACTTGTGATTAAAGTTAATAAGGCTGTGTATCTGAGAAAGAAAAATGCCCAGACAAAAATGCTTATGCCATCAGTAAACTTCTAAGAAGTGCATACAGATAAAAGTTGCATTTGCTACTGCATACAACTATTTTTCCTAGTCACATTTGAGCAAATCCAGTATATGATTGAAAAATTCAATCTTAATTTATCAGGATCAGCAGTCTTGTGTGCAGATAAACCGAAAATAATAGCAATCTTCTTCTGTGTTAGCCACATAAACAAGTGTCCTCACCATCACATTCCCTAGCTACACAGTCACCGAAAGAGAGAGAGAGAGAGAGAGAGAGATTCAGCCCTGTGAGCATGGTGAAGATGCAGATGAGGTGTGAATTCATTAGAATTGCTGAATCCCAAATTCTGGGCTCCATGGAGGAGATGCAAACATAGTGCAGGAACTCCCTCAGTGGTTGCTGCTAATGGATTGCAGCTGTGAGTGGTTACTGGTATGGAGTAGGAAAACACAACAGCAAATCAGACTCCCTTACATGCAGTGGGTGTGTTAGCCAGGTTACACTTACAAAGTGTAGAAGTAATTGTATCACGGTTTTAAATGTAAGTAAGCAGCATACATTTCTCAGTTTCTCCTCACTAATATTCAAACTCCCCTGCCTTTGTTGAAAACTGCATATTATTGCCAGTTAATATTCTCATACATTTTAAGGATAATGATACAAAATGTGTTGAAGACTGCATGTCTCAGATTACTGCTCAGATAAGAGAAGAACAAACACAATACAGCATAGCTGTCAACCTCCTAGAGCTAGAAATATGGACAAAGCAAGAAATAATATCTTGACAGTTGTACATGGTTAGCCATCCATTTCACATAGGCCTCCCAACATCTTTTCTGAAATATCCTGCAGCAATGTAAAAGGCAGACATGTGCTGTATTGTTGCATTTAGTACTGTGCTGTGTAAATAGGTAGGAGTTCTGTTCTCGCTATTGTCAATTGGTATGTCCATGTTTGTGTGTGTTCACTTGGTTGACATTTGAGAGAGCATTTTACACCAGCATACCACACACTGCAATTATCATCTTCTCACCAGACACTGCTGATATCATCAGCTATAAAGTGTTATTGGGCACTATAAAAGCCAGACCTGTGCTGTGGTGCTTGTGTTAAGTACTGTGCTTTGTATATAGTTTGGTAGGGGTTCTATTCTCACTACATTCAACTGGGTGTGTAGACAATACTCACTATGGTGACAATTTCAGAATGATACGTGAATCCACAATTTTGTCAAACTCTATTCTGAACATCACATTGTAGCATACAATGATGATGTCATTCTGTATAACATGCACTCTGACAGTATTCAATATAAACCTGTGTTGTGGCAGTAACATTAACTACTGTGTTTGTAAACTACTTTACCTACACATATAGGGGTTCTAATCTGACAGCAGGTGACTTGTGTGTCTGTATATAAAGCTATCACTTTTGAAACAATTTTACACAGAAATGTGACTCAACATTCATGGCCTACACTCCTCCCAACATGTTCTTCTCAGTATACAATGAGGCTATCATACTCCATAAACTGCTACATGACAGTGTTGCAGTCATAAACAAGTAGTGCTGCTACTGTGACATTGTATGGCACTCATATTCTACACCTACACAGGTGTAATATTCAAATCAGACCCAGACTACTGCTCTGTGTGTGTGCAGGGGGAGGTTGGTGGGATGTTATGGCCATTATATGATCTTTGGAATCATTCTTCATTGCACTACCACTTGGAAAACCTTTTATGTAGCCCCAATGCATCCATCTTCCTCCTTTTTTCACTGGCCACATGACATTCTTTCTGCAGAGGAGTGGAGGATGTCCTCATGTCAAATATGCATGCACACATCATGAAGCAGAGTCCTTCCATGAGCCTCTGCAAGCTATCTCAAGACTATGGCATGTATGATTGTTAATTCTGTCATGCTGTGGTGCACTTTTCCTATATGGATAGTGGTAGGATATACTGGAATCAAAGTATACAGATGCACACAACAGGCTTACTGTCTTCCATAATATGCATAATAGGGAATTTTTACAGGGTATACTAATGGCTAGGAGTGTCAGAGAAGTAATGTAAGAGTGGTACAGGATATGTACTAGGGAAGTGTGACAGTGGTGAGGTCTGCAGTGGGAGTGACGGATGCGTTTAAGGTGGATGTGGGATTACATCAAGGAACAGCTGTGAGCCCTTTCTTATTTGCAATGGTGATGGACAGGTTGACAGATGAGATCAGACAGGAGTCCCCATGGACTATGATGTTTGCAGATGACATTGTGATCTATAGTGAGAGTAGGGTACAGGTGGAGGAGACCCTGGAGAGGTGGAAATATGCTCTAGAGAGAAGAGGAATGAAGGTCAGCATGACTAAGACAGAAAATATGTGTGTGAATGAGAGGGAATACAGAGGAATGGTGAGGATGCGTGGAGTAGAGGTGGTGAAGGTGGATGAGTTTAAATACTTGGGATCAACAGTTCAGAATAATGGTAAGAGTGGAAGAGAGTACAGGCAGGATGGAGTGGGTAGAGAAGAGTGTCAGGAGTGATTTGTGACAGACAAGTACCAGTAAGAGTGAAAGGGAAGGTCTATAAGAGGGCAGTGATACCAGCTATGTTATATGGGTTGGAGACAGTGGCATTGACAAAAAGGCAGGAGTCAGAGCTGGACATGGCAGTTAAAGATGTTAAGATTTGCACTGGGTGTGACAAGGGTGGACAGGATTAGGAATAAGTATATTAGAGGGTCAGCCCAGGTTGGAAGGTTTGGAGACAAAGTCAGAGAGGAAGATTACATTGGTTTGTACATGTGCTATGGAGGGATGGCGAGTATATTGGGAAAAAGATGCTAAGGATGAAGCTGCCAGGTAACAGGAAAAGAGAAAGGCCTAAGATAAGGTTTATGGATGTGGTGAGAGAGGACATGCAGGTGGTTGGTGTGACAACGCAAGATGCAGAGGACAGGAAGAAATGGAAACAGATGATCCATTGTGGCGACCCCTAATGGGAGCAGCCGAAAAAAGAAGAAGATAATAATGGCTAGGATCTCATGTGATGTTGGCCATTAGCCTAATAATGTCCTATGACCTTATGAATGGTTGATATATCAATGTTGCTGTCAGTGTCATATGCTATATTGAGGTGTGGATGTACAATATGGTTACAAAAGGGTCTTACAATCTGTGATGTGAGCTAATGCATTTATGGTTAGTGATGCTATTGCAGTACATTCTCCTTCTATAACAGCTATAGTAATATGCCTCCTGAGAGCTGCTGACATGGTATAATACACAGTTATATATACTGGTGATGTATTAGGACATGTGTTTTTGTAGTTGAGAAGATCAACCTTCTACACAGTTCACATTCCTCCATCACAGTGACACTTGCAGTATGGCACAGGTGTGCATGAGTCTACATACCATCATTAAATGTTCTGTGACTGACATCAATATCAATTCATATTGATTACATTGTAACATAAGTCTTGTCTCAATCACATGGTTGTTATGCTGTGATATACACATGTTTTGATGCAACTGCAACCTTGTGGAATTCATTGTATGTGCAGTTGTGATGTTACACTCAAGAATTATTGAGGTGGTCAGCAGCACCATTGTGTGACTATTAGCATTTATGTCAGAAAATGTTCTGCATGAGCCACAAACAACTGATCTCTAATGTGCCCAGATATGATATTAAGCCACTCAAACACAGCTTGACCATGAAACACATATAGGCATATATTGTGTAAGTGATGTAAGTACGTGACATTGGTACAGTTGTACGACTGTGTGCATAGCAATGGTGTGTGGAATGTAATGAATGATCAAGTCTGTATGGAGGTCCTGTCACAAATCATTTGTTCTAATACATATGAAATGTTAAGTGGAATCCACAGCTAAGCCCAGCTCTGTGTGTGGATGTTAGTAGACATACCCACCGAGAGGACATAGACAATCTACTAGCTGACAGTTTGTCTCACATCTCACCACCTTGAAGCCACTGGCCATCAGCCAAAGTATATATGCAAACATTGTTCAGATTTTATTCTCAGGAGGACAGCACATCTGTGTGCTCTCTATGGCTAATAACACAGAAGCAATGGGCCCTGACAACATCACAGGTTGCCTATAGCATGATTTAAAACCTGACCTACCAGACACAGAAGGATCCATATGCCAACACAGCCTCCAAACCACCTATTTTCCTACAGAATGGTGTACAGCAACATGCATCCTTTTGATTCACGGGGACCATAACCTGATGCATGGAGTTATAGACCCATCCTGACCTCTTAATCTGTGAGGTAGACCAAGGAATCATCATGAACCTTCTCTAAAAGGACACAGGTAATATCCCGACTGTGTAATAAACCCACATCTGATTTGTTCAGGCTACATCATGTCTGTTACATCTGTCCACTGTCTTCAAGAATGTTTCCAAGGGCATGCATGATGACAACACTATCATCCTGGGTAACTTGGCCTGGCCAAGACATTTGACACAAATCAAGTCCAGTGACCAGGTCCATACCTCAGGGCTCTGTAGTAGGCCCTTTCCAGTCCATTATTTAAATAAGTGTCAGACATCAAAACTGAATTACGTATCCTTTCCCAACCCACATTTTGGAGGACTGCAAATTGTGGACAATCATTGAATCCAAGTGTGGTATTGGTATAATTCAGACAGTATTAACACACAAAGGACTGATGTCACAGCCATGGAGACATGGTAGATGAAGGAAACTCATGGAAGGATTAGTTCCATTATGAACACAAATACACTGGATAATTACAGCATGGACAACACACCCCTATGAGTAGACCAAGTGTATGCTCACCTGCCAGCTAGCCAGGATTGCTTATTATTTCTAATACAGGTGTAACACTGTCCCTCTGAACACCTCTGGGAGATGTTACATTTTGAGGGAGGTGTGCTTCATTCCCCTCAGAGATTGCTGGAAAATCATTATAGTTGTACAAGTGTGTTCTTGCAGAGCCATCTATGATCATTCACAATCACACGTAATGTCAAAGACATGGAATTACTGGTAGTATTATTCTGATATTGTGTCTGATTCTGTGTGCGTCTGTCTACTGTCATTCATGGGCCTGTTACTATGTGTTCCACTTGGTTGAGACCTATGCTGATATTACATTCATGATTTTGCACAGCTTCACAATATGCACATAATCCCTGTTGTATATATCATCCCTGATATATGTCCTGTCTATTGCTCATACCAGGATGCTTATATCACAAAGTATCCACTCCACTGATATGTCACCTTGTGTGACAGTCATGTAATATACAATAACTGTGCATTCCGTACTGTATCATGTCGATATGTGAGTAGTGTTCATGGTACCACTGTCTTCATTGACATACCCTTATCTTACTGTACATTACCATGTTTTACCGGGTCTATATTAGATCAGCGAACGCTTAAAAAAGCGAACGCTGATTATTCGACCTTATGTAAGTGAAAGCTTACAATCTCAAACTGTCAAATCAGCGATTTTTTTCCTAGGGAAAAAAATCGCTTCACAAAACACATACATACAACACAAGCATACCAAACAAACAGAAATCCACACACATACACCTAAAATCTGACACCTAACCCTACACTAAACTATGCACACACTACTAACTATCCACTTACCTTAACCCAAACCCTAACCCTAAGGTCTGTCACTATCGCACACTCACCTCACCCGCTCCCTAACCCTAACTCACCTAAACCTGCCCTAACTCTCACGTCCACACAGTCGCACACATACCTAACCCGAGCCCTAACCCTAACTCACCTAACCCACTCTAACACTCACATCCACACAATTGCACACTTACCTGAATCCGACCCGTAACTTTCCACCACAGCACTGAAAATACCAAAGCAACAGAAACAGACAACCAAATTCTTTCCCTGAGAAAAAATGTGGGTTTCTATTGCTTCGATATTTTGAACATTTGCTAAAATAAGGTCGATCAATCAGCGTTCGCTTGTTTAAGTGTTTGCTGATCTAATATAGACCCATTTTACCTGTCCCCTTCCCTGTGTTCATTCCTACAATTCATCTGTGTATCCCTTTTCAATACACACACTTCACCTGACTATTTATTTATAATGTAGTCTATGCACCCTTACTGATTATTTGCACAACTTTTATTCAGTATGCCTGACACAGGTTTACACAATACTTTTCACTGTATATACTTTCATGTAATGTGTTGAAACTACATACATTGCTTTATTAATTAACCTGGTAGTCATTGTAACTTTCTGTGCAATCCCGCTGACCTAGTTTGCCCATAAGTAAGCAGATTTATTTGACTGCTGCTGTATGTGTTACTATACATGGTTTCCTGGCTGGCAACACTGTTGCTGGCCACAAAACCATGCTTGTTTACATTTGAACATGGTGCATGACATGCATATGTAGGTGGCACTGCTGCTCATCATGCAAACACATAAACATCATGTAGGCTTTGTGCTAAGTCTACACAGAGTTTATTGAATCCCAAAGATTGATTGTAAAGATGCACAGCATGACAAGGGGAATTTAAATATGGCCACATGTTATGACCTTAAATTTAAAATATATGGATAGTTCTAAAAATGCCAGCAGAAAGGCAATTTCCTGTTAGAGAAGTTTAGTGGCATTTATAGGTTCAGTATGTTTTTGTATTGTATAATAGGACTGGTTACTATGTAGATGGGGACTATTAATACTTGGACTAATCTTTCTCTAACTCTCATCCTTATTGGATCTGTCAATTATGTTAAGTATTATGGATTTCTCATGGAAAAATGCCACGTACTTGGAAATTTTGATTTGATACTCCACTGTGTGCTGGCATTGGATTTTTGACTTGGGCTGTTCCTTTTTGCAGCCGTGCACTTGCCGTACTTGCAAGGACAGTTTCATTTTGCTGTTGCCGTTTTCCTTGCTGTTGACAAGTGGTGTGTTGTACCTCCACCCCTGTGTTGTTGATGCTTGGTTTATACATGCTTTAATAAGCAATTCTGATTTCATATTCCACTGTGTGCTGGCCTTGGATGTTTGACTTGGGCTATTCCTTTATTCCTTTATGGGGCCATGCACTTGCCGTACTTGCAAGGACAGTTTCGTTTTGCAGTTGCCATTTTCCTTGCTGTTGGCCCGTGGTGTGTTGTACCTCCACTTCTGTGTTGTTGATGCTTGGTTTATACATGCTTTAATAAAGCAGTTTTGATTTCATACTTCACTGTGTGCTGGCCTTGGATGTTTGACTTGGGCTGTTCCTTTTTGGGGCCATGCACTTGCCATATTTGCAAGGACAGTTTCATTTTGCAGTTGCCATTTTCCTTGCTGTTGGCCTGTGGTGTATTGTACCTCCACTTCTGTGTTGTTGATGTTTGGTTTATACATGCTTTAATAAAGCAATTTTGATTTCATACTCCACTGTGTGTGTTGGCCTTGGATTTTTAACTTGGGATGTTCCTTTTAGGGGTCATGCACTTGCTTTACTTTCAAGGACAGTTTTGTTTTGCAGTTTCCGTTTCCCTTGCTGTTGGCCTGTGGTATGTTGTACATCCACTTCTGTGTTGTTATCTTTGGTTTATACATACTTTAATAAAGCAATTTTGATTTTATACCCCACTGTGTGCTGGCCTTGGATTTTTGACTTAAAGTTATTTTCTACCATAACAGTTTGATTCTCTGACAGATTTTTTGAGCTGTTTGTGGATTGCTGCAGCAGAAATCACTTCTGGGCCTATTCTTAACAGGTTTTCTGACATGTAAATTTGTAAATTATCAATACACAATTCTATTTTTCACCTTCAGCAGTGTTTGGGGTCTCTGTAAGATTTTGTTAACAATCTCTCTATTAGATACAGTTATATGAGAGTGGGTTAACTTGTATGTGAGCAGGAAAATTGAATGAGAGTAATTACTAATTATTCAAATAACAAAGTTATAGTTTTCTGTATAGAATGAGACCAATGTTTAATCATAAAACAGCAAGGACAAGGGTTTCACTGGCACGTATGAGAGTGATGTTTAATCAAAAGATAAAAATTAAGGAACAGAGGGGTTTCTTATCAGTATGAGAGTAGGTTTTTAATCATAGTCACATATCTGTTTTATTTGGTAAGTGAATGAGTAACATTATTTATTAAAAACACAATGTGTGCAAATGTGGGTGCATTAAAACAGCTGGATTGTGAGACTTCAAACAGACATATATTTAATAAATGTGGTCAAGACAGTTGTAATTACTTGGTAATATGGTCACATCTCACTAAAAATGATAAGGCACTGCAGTTTCCAGAGGAAAGAACATAGGATCCTAGCATCCTAGGATCATAGGATATTACTAGGCTATTGGCCCTGATGCCCTTACAAGCCTAGCCAAAAATTTAGCCCATGTTCCGACAAGTCAGCACCTGATGCCCCTGTCTAGCAAGGACACAGGTGGAATCCCAGGAGTGTATTGTCTGTTCCCAATCCAGTTATCCAGGTTACGCTTAAAAAGCATTAATGAGGTATTCTGCTTGACGTGGAGAGTGAGTCTATTCCACAGAAGGGTGATTCTCTGGGACACAAATCTGTTCCGCCAACAAGTCCTATTGATGTCACAGACCAGGTTGAAATCACTCATCGGGGTTACTCAAATGGAGCTAGACTTGCCGATATGCAGCAGTCCCAGCAAGACGGGGCTGAGATTGCTTTGTATGCCAGACAGATGTCACCTCTGAGGAGTCTATGGGAGATTGAATAGAGAGACAGGGCCTTTAGCCTATCTGTGTAGGGTAGATGTTTGAGGCCCTGAATTCTCCTGGTCAGGAACCTCTGTGGTCTCTCAAGCTGCTGTATGTGCTTTGTGAGGTACAAACTGAAAGGTGCATTGTACTCAATAATGGGTCTTATAAGGGAAGAATACAGGGATGTTATGACCATCTTGTCCCTGGATGAGATACCCTTACTAATGAGGTGGGCCATGTAGAAAGCTTTCCATACAATGGAGGCAATATGGTGGTCAAAAGTCAGTTTGCTATCAACCTGGTGCCCAAGTCCCTCATGACTGATTGCATGCTTAGGACATTTTTATTAATGTGATAATTTGTGGGGATGTCTCTCTCCCCAAAGGGGGTGATGATGCATGTTCTGGCATTCAGTTCAAGGCCATGTTTCTGGCACCAGTCATTTGTTTGGGTGAGACCCTCTTGGAGGATGTCCGCATCACTTGGGGAACTGATGGCAGCACTCAGCTTACAGTCATCTGCAAACTTGGTCAGCCATAGCCCACTGGCTTTGGCCTGCACCTCAGAAAAGCATATCCCAAACAACAAGGGCCCAAGACTGATCCCTGGGGTACACCACTCATTACGTGTCGACTGCTTGTGGTGGCTTCTCCTATTTTGACTAGGTAAGTTCTATCAGTGAGCCAGTTTGCTACCCATTTGGTAACATATGGATTGACACATAGTTGAGAGAATTTATCTGTTATACCCAAGTGGGGAATAGTATCAAAGGATTTATCCAGATCAAGGTAGGTGGTGTGCACTGTTTTCCCCTTGGCCATGTCTTTGATGACTGTCTCAAAGAAGTCGATCAAATTTAGCAAGCATTACCTCCCCTTGATGAAACCAAACTGTGTGGGATTAAGTGTTTGGAGGTTGCCAATGTCCTTGTTAATGAGGTCCATGGTAATCCACTCCATGGCCTTGCAGATCAGGCTAGTTAGGCTGATGGGTCTATAATTTCCTGGATCAATGGATGCTCCACCTTTGTGCAAAGGAATGACAGTGGCTGACTTCCACTTGGCTGGGACAAAGGCAGTACTCAGGCTTTGGTTGAATAGGGTTCCTAATGGTGCTGCAAGTTCCTGTCTGAGTTCATGTAGGATGCGGCCTAAGATGTCATCTGGTCCCATAAAAGCTGTATTTTTTGCCTTTGAAAGGACAATGATGACTTGCTCCCTAGAGATAAGGGGAGGGAGTCAGGTGCTGGGGATGTCCTGATTTACTGATGGGGGGAAAGAGGCATGAAGTTTTCACTGAAGCTGTCAGCCAGCAGGTTGGCTATATCTACATAATTTGTGTATGTGGTGTCCTTGACCACCAGTACTGAGCAGATCTGGGTACTTCTCTTGAGTTTGCGGACATATGCAAAGAAATCCTTGTGATTGTCTTTAGTAGATCTGGCCAGTTTAGACTCAAAGTTTGCTTTGGAAGATTTTACTTTGCTATTATTTGTTTGTTCAGACTAAGGAGAAATTGCTTCCTGTTAGGCAACTGCTCCTTCTTGGTCCTGGACAGTGGTTTATTCCTTTTATTATAGAGTTTATTTATTGCAGATGTCCACCAGGCAGGTTTACTCTTTCATGAGGAGGAGGATTTTGTCCTGTCGTGTATTCCTGATTCCATGCAGCTATATAAGTGCTTGTATATTAATTTGGTGTAGGTTTGGGCATATGTGCCAGTTCCTATGAAGGGAGAGGGAGCAGTGAAGCTTTTTATACCTTCCCTCAGGAGGTTGCAATCAGATTTTGAGAAGTTTCTTTGTTTGACCCTATCTAGGGGGTGGTCAGGGGAGATGGTGACTTCAAAAGTGACTGCTTTGTTGTTGGATCTTACCAGGGAGGATGACACTGTAGGGATACAGCAGTGGTTACTCATGTTGGTTAATACCAAGTTCAAGATATTTTCACCTCTTGTGGGGGTGTCAACCAGCTGGTCCAAGGCATTTGCATTGACAAAATCAAGGAATCTCTTGGCATTTGTGTTTTGACATGAGTAGTTCTTCCACTCTATGGTTGGATAGTTAAAGTCACCCAGGATCTGGGTAAAGGGTTGAATCTTGATAGATTCGAAGAGGTCTAGATAGGTGGAGTGAGCATCGCGAGTCAAAGTTAGGGGCCTGTAGCTAGCTATGATTTGAATAGGGGTCCTGTCAATGGTTAACTGCACCTGGAGTGTCTCCTGTGCATCATACTGTTTAACCAGCCTAGAGGTGTGTGTGTCTTTTATATATATTGCAACTCCACCTCCTTTTGCTTTGCTACCCACGGTTTTGGGTCTGAATGTATGATAGGATGAATAACCTGGTATGGCTGGGGTGCTCTCAGCAGCTTTGAACCAGGTTTCTGTGACTGCATGAATGTCAGCATCTTTTAGGATTAAGAATGCTTGCAATGATTGCAGTTTCATGTTTAGACTCCTAGCATTTAGCAGCATGACCTTTAATTTGCATTTTGATGAAATGTTCATGTTGGTAGTTTTGACCTCATGGCTTTGCCTAAAAAAGGCACTTGGGGGTGGCAAGAGCCTTTGCCAGGAGCCTGATGCCCAAGAGAGACAGTTGCTGGCTATCTCTGGCAAAGCATCATGGTTTGTCAGTCATGTCTTCCCAGGCTGCCAGGTACATGATCCCCTTGGAATGACACCAGAAACTAAGTCAATTGTTAAAGCCAATCATTTTCTGTTTGTACTGAGGCATCATTCTGGGTGAAGGTAGAATGCTGCTTAAGGCTAGGAACATACCTACCTGGGGCACATATTCAGCAAGCTCTATCATATCTCTCTTCATGTAGTCCAGGAAGGTATGTCTCAAGTCGCTCACACCAACATGGGCTATGACAGAGTTATAACAGTACCTATTGGTGAGATACTTGAGTGCATGGGTGATATGGTGGATTCTGACACCTGACGAACAACTAACCATGACTTTCTCCTTATCTGATAATAGAAATTGAAACAGAAAGGAAATAAAGTACCTGCCTTTTGTTGGTCAGCATTTTATGACTGGCAAGAAGAATCTAAAAATAAGGAAAAGTAATCTGTAGTTAGAAGTTTAAAAAAATAATTCAGCTAGATTGAAAATATAACTTCAGGCAGCTAATAGAACAGTAAATGCATTACACAAATGGAGAGAAGAAAAGTTCGGTACCTGGGATCTCTATCTCCTACAACAATTAAAAAAATTAAAAGTTAATGAACCTGATTCTTCTGATGATGAATGGCCTCTGATTTCTTCAGTCCCCTCACACCATATGATTGTCATGCTTTCTATGAAGCTAACAGCCCTTCTTCTCATAGAGTGCAGATGGAGGTACACATTGCTTATCCACCTATTACTTCCCCTGATACAGCCCAAGTTACTTCCAGTACTTCTACCCAACCCCATTGATCAGTTTATAACACTAGAGTTCAACAACAACCTGCCATTTTACCTTCTGATCAAATATTAATGAGAATAACCAACAAAGGTGAACAGTTATACCATAAACACTATCATGCAGCTAATGCAAAGCATAACGTTTAGTTAAAGAGATTCAGTAATAAAAGTATCCTACCAGCGACAAACACTCTAAAAACAATCAGTCATGTAGTTCCTAATAACCATCGAAGGAGAAGAATATCAGTGGAATCCACCTTCTAAAGAAAGTACAGAGGAAGCATCAGATTCTGATTCTTTCACAGATACTGAAGCATCTACAGTCCAGTACTCATATGCACCCTTTGAGGGAGGAACCTAATCCTGCAGCCTCTTGGGATAGCAATACTAAACCCACCATAAGGGTAGTCCAACCATAGACTGCAGTAGACTTTCAAACTTTTCAAACTATTATTGATTCTCTCACTCCGATTCATACACATTCAGCCAAGTTTTCCAAAATACTAGAAGGACATGTACAGTTACAAAACCCTGCTGCTGAAGATTTAACAGCTGTTTTGAAAGCCTCAACAGCCACTGACATTTTTAGAAAAATATGAGAAAAATCAGCTATAGACCATAACATTCCAAAATATATGGAAACAAGTATTCTTACTGCTAGAGAGAATTTATTAAAAGCCATCACTACAGCATACCTCCAACACATAACTGGGAAGGAATTAAAGCAATTGTACAAAAAGAAAATGAATCCATTGATGTATATTTGCAACACATAATAGATGCGTTTGAAGCCTTTTCTGGGTATCTAGAACATAAAGAAGGAGCAGCAGCCAGCGGGTTGTCAGTAGCTTTGGTAGAGGGCTTATTACCACCAATTCAAGACCAGATTAAAAAGAGTTGTTTAAATTAGCCACATTTAGGAATTTGTGAAATTGTTAACCAAGCACAATATGTTGCAGACAACATAGATGGAGAAAAAAAGGAGCAACAAAAAAAAAATTAGTAGACATTCGAATCAACAATTCAATGCTGACTCATAGGGACAGGGGAGGGGGAGGGATCACGAAGGAAAATGAACAGGGGTGGAGGGAGGGGTCATGAAGGAAGAGATAGATTTTGATTCTTTCCCCCATAAACCACAGGACAATACCAACAAAAATATCCAAAAATGAGATAACCAGCTAAACGGGCTATACGGTAAAAATGAAACAATACCAACAAAACATTTACCCTCTTACTTTCCTACATCATAAACCCCACAGTATGAACAGCACTTTAGTCCATGCTTTAATTGAGGATAAACTTGACATTGGCATAATAAATGCCCACTTTCCTTACACATGAATACATCTTTCCAACAGACAAATTCACCAAATGTCCGACTTGGAGCACTACTTGGCAGCCACCCGCATGGCAATAAGATCATTAGAACAGCTATGAACAGGAACCACAGCTATTTCCCTTGGTATCAATTGACCAAGAAGGTCCCTTTGTTAATATTACACTGTGTGACTCTTCCCTTTCTGATGGACACAGCAGTAAATAGATCTGATTACTTTAGCAAATGCTGAAAATCTCCCACTATCCATAAAAATAGTTCAAGGTGTGGGAGTGTTTGTAGTCCTCCTGGATTACCCACAGACAAAGCCTATACCTAATCAAATTGGTACACTAAAAGAACAACATGACCTTATCTTTGAAAACACTGCTAAATCTTTCAAGTAGAGATTTATTATGTCACTTGAGATGTACTGTTTACTGTACTCCAGAACTAGTTTTCCTTGACATTCTAAATAAACCATCTCCTTTAGGTCTGTATTTAGCTGATGTTCGTGCAGACGAAGACACTCTTTTCATACTGTCATCAGAAAAGACGACAAATATTGCTGATTATAAAGGACTGAAAACTATCCCTCCACAGCTCTGGACTACTCATGATAATGAGGTATGGCTCATAAAAGATGCTGAACCTGTAAAAGTAGTTTTTAAAGCTTATGAGTATCTGCCTGTGCTAGTTCAGTATCTCTTTTCAAATAAAGCAGAGAAAGCACCCAAACCTGAAAGTTTCTTCATTACTCCAAGAAATATTTGTCCCAAGTTGAAGCCCATGAAACACACCTATATTATCAGTTAAGAAACCAGAAAAATACTTATAGATTTGCACAGGATTAATGAGCACTTAATCCAGCAGTAGTAGTAGCACTGACTGCCTGTAGTGATTAATCCTGCCACAATACTATGTTCCATACTGCCAACCGCTACTACCTTTTTAGTGGCAGTTGCCTGTTCTATACTCATAAATAGATCCATTAATGAAGCCTGTGTACCTGGCATATGGAAATCCTTCTATACAATCCCACTACATAAGGGCGGCAACTCCACGGATCCTTGTAACTTCAGACCCCTTGCCATTTTGTCCCCTATCTCGAAAATTCTTGAGAAATGCATACATACCTAGTTCCTCAAACATCTGCTAGACAAAAATCTGCTTACCTCCACCCAACATGGTTTTAGGCCCCACCGCAGTACTTCCACTGCATTACCTTCTTTCATCCATACAGTAGCCGATGCCTGTGATAATAACATGCTTATTTCCTGCTTCTTCCTTGATCTCTCAAAGGCTTTTGATACTGTTTCTTACTCTAAACTTCTAAATAAAGTCTCAGACCTCAGCCTCTCCAGATTCTCAGTTAACTGGTTCTCCAGCTACCTCTCCAATAGGCAACAATCTGTCCGTTGGCAAGCTGTTCTCTTCCCTTCCTTCCAGTCAACACATGAGTTCCTCAAGGATCAGTCCTGGGCCCCATCCAATTCAATATCTTCACAAACAAACTACATTCTGATTGCAAACTCTCTACTCTGTTACAATGTGCTGATGATTCCACACTCATCTTCACCACCCATAGTATTCCTGGCCTTTTAACACTCACTCAGGACACCTTCTCGGCTGTAGAAACATGGCTCTCCAATAATCAGCTAGTACTAAATCCGAAAAAAAAATGCTTCTCTTCTTTCCTAAAACACTGGCACAGCACAAATCCTCCTTTATCATCACCTCCCTTAACAATACTATCATTAAAGCTGAACCTCATACCAAACTACTTGGCACCATGATTTACGACAAACTAAAATTCGACCTACACATTCAACAACGCATAAAGAAACCCACCAGAAACTTGGCCTACTTTACAGAAATCAGAAATTCCTTACACCTACTTCCAAAATTTCTCTGGTTTAGTCACTCCTACCTTATTTACTCTATGCTGCCCTTACCCTTACTAACATTCGATCTACTCTTTTGTACAAACTTGACCAAGCATACAACAAAATCTTCCTTACAACTTTCACCACTGTCTCACTCTAAAGAAGTTTGATGGCATGAATTCTCTCATTAACTACTACTTCCTCAACTACAGATCCCACATGCTGTTCTGTACAATCCCTCCTTCTGCCCTTCCCTCTCCGGCCTTGTATCTTACTACATCCGCCTCCAACATCTCCAGTCTACTGATAGACATCTTCTTGACATCTATAAACCCAAAAAGAGCATTTGAAAGTCCCATTACATGTACTCTGTAGCACATGTCCAGAACTCATTCCCATCAAACATAAGAACTATCTCTCAGTAACATCAGTTTAAAAGACATGTAAAACACTGTCTCCTAAATACTTGGCCCTGTCCATGCCAAGCTCCCATTTGACATCTGTAGTCTTTACCTCCCTTTGTTTGCCTCACTCCTCTTCAAATCTAATAGAATTATTTGCTCCTAATTCTTTTATTCTGACTCCTCGTTTCTATCCTTTACCATCTGACATGTAAGACAGTGTTTTTACACTTCTGGCATCATACATATGGAACCTTTATTTTATTATTTATTTATTTAAGTTTGATGACCGGGGTAGTCCACTGGGCCAATAAAGAACCCATTTTCAGTGGAAGCCCGAGGAGAAAAGCTCCAAGAATTACAGTTACAATGAATTACAATTTAAATGATTATGATATTGCAAAAACAAAACACACAATAGTATGTACAGAAAAGACATATTCACATAAGAATAAACAGTTTGTTAAAGATCATATTTACAATGGCTACTACTCCTTGACAGTTAGGTAGACTGAAAAATTACAGAATACATAAACATTTTGTCAGAGTACTTAGCAAGGACATTTGTAAAACATACAGCTGCTAGGTCCTTTCAGGATTATGTGAAAATTTATTGTGAGGGGAGAATAAGTGTTATACTATATGTAATGTAAGCATAGTAAGGTGGATATTAGAGAGGGAATTCAGACTCTGGAGTGGGAATAGAAAGTTAAGATTAAGGATGAAGTAGTAGTTAAGGTAGAATATAAGTTAGTTACAGTGGAGAGTAATGAGAGGCTTAGCTTCAAAATTATACCTTCACTGTTGTTATACCACTGTTATGTCTTTTTCCTGGTGATACTATTGTTATATAATTTATATTACCTTTTATTACATTGTATATTCTTTTAATGGGAACTGTCCATGTAACATTTAAGGTGTGCTTTTGTATGTAGAGTGTAACTTGTCTCCTCGGGTTTTCGGGAATTGTACTCTGTACCATTATGTGATTGTATTTTTACTGTACGTTTGTATGTAGATTGGAGCTTTACTCCTTGGGGTCTTCACTGAAAATGGGCCTTTGGCTCAGTTGGACCAACCTGGTTAACAAATATCAAATAAATAAATAAAATAACTGCTGTTACTACCATACATTACCAATTATCTTTCCCTTTTTACTTACATTTCCTAATTTTCTCAATGTTAAAACTGTGTCCAAAAGAACTTGTGTACACATCTCAAAGAAAACTGTACTTTACTTTGTAAATCTAGTTTGCTTATAAGAAATGCCAATATGGCCAGGACCGTAATACAAAAATTGCTATCCACTGCTTGGATGTATGCAGTAGAAAATATTAAAGTAAAACTACCAAATTACAAGTAGCACCATACAAACAAAAGTAGAAATGAAATGATTTAAACTATTATTTGATATTTATAAGAACTGTTTCCAATGTTTATGCAGACAGACAAGCTCCCCTGCACCCCCCACACCCCTGCAACTTATATATAACAACTAAAAGATCACACTAAACTGAGGGAAAGGGTAGACTTACCAATCTGGACTACATCACAATCTGCATACAAAAATATAATGGTAGTTCAGTGTTGTAAGATGTGATCTGATTTTTCATTGTTTTGACCTTCTGGCTTTATCATCTCGGTAATGTAAAGTTTGGTATTTCGGTATTTCGGTAATTCGAAAATTGAAAGTATATATATATATATATATATATATATATATATATATATATATATATATATATACACACACACACACACACACACACACACACACACACACACACACACACACACACACTGATATATACACTTATACATGCGCACCCTGATATATACACTTATACATGCGCATACATGCACACATGCATATAGTTTACTATCAGATATGCAATCATGTCAATTTTGAATTCTAAAATAACTCAATCAGAAGATCGCAAGACAAGAATGCCATCGACCACGTGTCTCCCAATCTGTGCATACTCATTAACGAGTGATAGCATGGGTCCAGAAAGGTGAGAAATCCACTCTTGTGGTCCTCAGCATTCTTGTTTTGTAACCTTGTGGTTGCATAATTTTAGGATTCAAAATTGCTACAATCTCACAATTTATATATATATATATATATATATATATATATATATATATATATATTTAAATGATGCTGCTTTCTAATGTTGCATTTTGTATTGTTTAAGAAATACAGCATTCATACATAAAAAAAACAGTCTCATTTGACAGTTACTCAAGAGTGTACTACAGCATCTTTTTGCTTAAGCCAGAATTTTTCTTTTGATAAAACTTAAAAAAAAAAAATAATAATACAAAGCTTTCATTACTGAAGCTTTGTGTTGACCTAATATTGTCTCCAGATACTGCACTGTGTATAGTCAAATGAAAACAGCAATCACCTGCCCAAAGCACCAGCATCAAACATCTCAGGTGTACCATTGAATTCCAACTTTTGCTCACAAGACCCTGTGACAGATTTTCACTTTTCTGGTTTACTAAAATGAAAAGATTAATTTAAGACTGCTGGACATGCACTTTTAACAATATGAAGGCAAAATTGTTAGCAATTAGGAAAACATCAGGGATTTTGCTTTCTCTTTTTCATCCCAAGACACGAGTCATCATTATTACTATTAATAAAATAAGATACGCATAAGTTAGTTAATATTCACAAAACAAAAATGGCTCTAAATAAATGTCTTTATTTATTTATTTACTTATTTTTTGGAGGGGGGGGGGCAAACCTAGTCATATCTATATTTCCAAATGCTTGCATCACTTTGTCTTAGACTTTAAAGAAGAACCATGCGCAGAAACTGAACAAAGCATATGTTTTTCTAGCATATCTTGAACTTTGCCATCGTCTCCATATCAAAGTAAGAAGTTATTATTATTATTATCATTTTCTAATTTGTTATACCCCAAAATGGACTGAAAGACGGTTGCCATGGAAAGCATGACTTTGTTTCCTTTGATTGTCATTAGTGGCCATCTCTGTTACAGCATTGTAAGCAACGTGTGAATGGCAGGCTAAAAAAATCCATCTGAGTTAATTGTTCTTTACTAAGGAACAAGTGTAGTCCAGTGTTCAGGTGTGAGACAGCTGACCCCTGTGATTAAAGTGAGTTACTTGGGCTGAGGTGGTTTGTGTTGCATTTACAGTTTTGTACCCCAGTGACAGTTCTGCATCCTAGTGGCAGGTGTGTGCAGTTAGAACTTGTCTGATTGAAGACTGCTGGAACAGGGCTCAGTTTTGAGCTTTTTTCTGGTTAATTGGTTAACTTGTTTAAATCAGTTTGTTTGTTTTCTATTGTTTTATATATATATAAAATGCACTTTATTCATCTGCTTTTACTGTATTTGTGTTTCTTAAAATTTTATTACTAGGGCTATTGACTACAACTCTGATCTGAGATATATAACAATAAGTATAATTTTCTGTGCATTTAAAGTGGTTTTTTTTATTGTATGTGCTTTATTTTCTGAAAACAAACAAACAAACAAAAAATATATACTTGTTTCCTGCCTTTCTAAGCTAGTATAGTCCAGTTTTCAGGTTAGTGTTGAATTCAGGGCTGTGTTACAAATCTCTGTGTTTGCCCATACCTTACTTGGATAGAAGGAAGTTTCTCTGTTCACCTGTGAGAGAGGGGAGCTTTGAGCAGCCTATATGTCCCTGGAGGAGTGGTTTCAGCCCAGAAATTAGTAGTTTATTGGCCATTTTGGGCTAATTTCTATCTCTTTCATTTCCCTGATATAAAAACCGCATTTGCCCAGTTTTGCATGCCGGTTAGCTAGGGTATAACTATTTCCGGCTCCACAAAGTCTCCTTATCAATTTTTCCCTTGGAACTAGACAAACTTTCAACTTAAACACTCAAGCCATTAATTTCTCAGCCCGGCATTTGCTCAAAACTCATAGCAAGCACAAATAAACCCTAGCACTAGACCCCCCCTATACTGTACAGAAGGACAAGGCTCTCTATTTGTCCTTACCAGCCATTCAGTAAAACAGTTCACTGTACCTATCCAGGCATGTCCAAAGGGCAGTTTCAGGTGTACTCTCCAGTCCAACTGGTGAAGCTGGAATTTTGAGGATATGTTGCAATTGTCTCATGTATACAGACAACCCTCTCCTCCCCCCACCAAACAATAATACATGTAAGAGATGCAATTATACAGCCAAACTGGAGGCTAAGCTCTCTCAACCCAAGACTGGATCAGACAGTCAAGAGGAGAAGGGAAATACTTGCATCACACCACCTGTCTCACATAGACCCATTAAACCAGACCCGGCAAAAACTCACATAAATACACGAAAACATACTCGGAGGCTCTAAATAAAAATCTGCAAAAGCAGCAGAGACCTCCAAAGCAGACATCCAAGCAACATCCACCCCTAACACAAATCATGAAACACATACTTCACAAAACCAGTGTGCCATGCAATCACAGCCCCTTAAGGCAAAATAACATACCCTGCACACTAGTAATAGGTGACTCTATAGTCAGGCACACTGACATCCCAATCACTAGGCTGAATAAGGAGAAGGTTACTGTTAGCTGCCTGTCAGTGCCAGGATCCGCCACATAACACAAGCACTCAGGTCACTCCAGAACAAGTACAAATATGACTCTGTGATTGTCCATGTTGGTGTGAATGACATGAACCATACCTCACAGGACTACATGAAAAGAGACCTGGAAGATCTCTCTGATCACGTAGCCCAGGCCGGTATGACCCTGACCCTGAGTAGCATCCTGCCCTCACCAAAAATGATACCACGGTATAAAGAAAAAATTATCAATTTCAACAATTGGCAAGGTTTTTGGTGTCATTCAAAGGGCATCCAGTGTCTGTCCACCTGAGATGACATGCTCCACAAGCCACACTGCTTTGCTAGAGATGGCTTGCACCTGTCACCCTTAGGCTTTTGAATACTGGCCAAGGCTCTTGCCACCCCCATAGTGCCTTTTTTAGGCAAGGCTCAAAAGACAAACCCACCACAGTAAATAGCACAAGTAACAAAAAACTGAGGGTGATGTTACTCAATGCCAGAAGTCTAAACCTCAAAATGCATGCATTCGAGGCACTCCTCAGTATGGAGGAAATTGATATATGTGCAGTAACAGAAACCTGGTTTAAGGATCCAGAGAGCACCCCAGCACTACCAGGCTACAACTCATACCATACATTTTGGCCACAGAACCCGGACTGAAATACAAAGGGTGGGGGCGTATCCATATTCATCAAGGATACCCACAACTCCAGGTTAGTGGCACAGCACGATGCTTCAGAGGTCATCCACATGCAACTAACAATAAGCAAAACTGCAATTCAAATTGTAGCTTGCTACAGATCTCCCACCATGTCCCAGGACCCCCATTCCGCATTTCTGGAAACACTGGGAAACATAAAGGTCCTACCAAACACCCTAATATTGGGTGATTTCAATTACCCAAACATTAGCTGGGAGAACTACTCAAGTACTAACTTCCTTGCCCAACATTCCATAGAATTTATAAACTCAAATGCCCTGGATCAACTGGTCAACACTCCCACCAGAGGTGACAACATATTGGACCTAGTCATCACCAACATGGGCGATCGGTGTTCCACACCGGAGGTCAACCCCTTGCCGGTTAGATCTGACCATAAAGAAATCACTCTGGATATCCATATTCCGTTCCTACCACCGGACAAGGAAACCACAGTGAAAACCTTTTCAAAAGCAAGCTTCACGTTACTTAAGACCGTGGTAGAAAGTTTCAAAGCCCCCATGCTAAAAGATAACATTGTCCAAGCAGCAAAATCCTTTACTAATGCATTCTATGGGCACCTTCAAGAATGCATGGATCATGTTATCCCAAGCAAAACCAATACTCACACCTCCAAGAAAAGGAAACCAGTCTGGTGGACCCCTGTCATAAACAAGCTATACAACAGAAGGAGGAAACTAGTACAGAAAAGAGTAAAATCCCAAGAAGGGAAGACATCTGTGATCAGTATTAGCAAAAAACTATGATCCCTCATAAAATCATCCAAGGCAAGCTTCGAAAGAAAAATTGCCAAGGACTCCAAAGATAACCACAAGGCATTCTTTAGCTATGTCAAGAATCTAAGTGGCAATGCTCAGATCTGCTCAGAGTTAGTACAGAATGACACAAAATACACTGAACCGACCGATATCACCAACATCCTGGCAGACAGGTTCAGTGCAAACTTCACCCCCTCTCACCCCCAAAAGGGCCCATAACTATACCAGAAAAGTGTAGAGCCCCTGAAATCACAGACACTCAGGTTAAAACAGCCCTTTCCAAAGCCAAAAACACAGCATCAATGGGACCAGACAGTGTCCCAGGCTGTGTCCTACACGAGCTCAAAGTCGAACTAACCCCTCACCTAAACACACTGTTCAAACTCAGCCTCTCCACAGGCTACATACCCATACAGTGGCGCACAGCAATGGTTATTCTGCTCCACAAAGGTGGAGCCACAACAGACCCCAGGAACTATTGCCCTATAAGTCTGCCTAGCTTGGTCTGCAAGGCTATGGAGCACATCATCATGGACCTCATAACAGAGACATTGGAAACCTCCAAACACTGGACCCTACCCAGTTTAGCTTTGTTAAGGGCAGATCATGCCTCCTAAACCTGGTGGACTTCTTTGAGACAGTTACCAAGGATATAGACGAGGAAAAGGTGGTACACACAGCCTACCTAGACCTCGCAAAGGCCTTCAATACCATTTCCCATTCTGGTATTATAGACAAGCTCACCAACCTGAACATAACCCCCTACATCACAAGATGGGTTGTCAACTGGCTCATGGACAGAACCCACATGGTGAGAGTTGTGGGAGTTAGGTCCAACTCTAAACCGGTTACAAGTGGCATTCCCCAGGGCTCAGTCCTAGGACCCCTCCTGTTCAGAATATACTTCTCAGAGGTACAGACAAGCAGAGAAGGACTATGGCTAACAAAGTTCACAGAAGACTGCAAACTAGGGGCTATAATTGACTCTCCGCCTGACACAGACATCCTCCAAAAGGGTCTCACTAAGACAGATACCTGGTGTCAAAATCATGGCCTCAAGCTAAATGCCAAAAAGTGTATAGTCATCCCCTTTGGAAAAAACAAAGTACCCACAAACTACCACATAGGTGGTAGTCCCCGAAATACAGAAGACGTAATAAGGGATCTGGGGACCCATGTAGATAGTAATCTCTCCTTTAATAATCACATTGCCAAAGTGGTTAGAAAATCCTTCTATGTGGCCCACGTAATCACAAAAAGGGTCACATCCAGATTAAAAGAGGTAATTGTGCCCCTCTACTCATCACTCATCAGACCCATCATAGAGTACAATGCCCCATTTGGGATGTACCTTACAAGACACCTGCAACAGCTGAAAAGACCACAGAAGTACCTCACCAAGAGGATCACTGGCCTCAAACAGAGGCCCTAGGCAGCCTGAATGAAGAAACTCCAGCTGTACTCTGTTGCATACCACCTACTCAGAGGTGATTTCTGCCTGGCATACAAGGCCATGTCCAACCCAGAATTGATGGACATGCTCCACCTAAAGAAAACCTTATCCCCTCGAGCCACATGCTCTAGGGATCTGAACCTCACCACAACAATAAATAGGACGTGCTGGAGGGATAGATTCCTGTCCCAGAGACTTCCCATGCTTTGGAACAAGATTCCAATCTACATTAGGCAGAGCTCCTCACTAACACTCTTCAAGAGAAACCTTGATGAGTGGATGGGAAACAGAAAGTTTACCGCGGGGATCACTTCAGTGGCTCTGCTGGACAGAGGCACAGGGAAATAATCTAAGGAGGTGGCAAAAGCCAACACATTCTGGCTAGGCTTATAAATGCCTTGGGGTAGATAGCCTAGTGCCTACCTATGAACCTATAAACCTATGAATATTATAGCTAGAATTAGAGTTTTTGATGTTAATCTCCCTTCCCCAACTCCCTGACTTATCTCAACAAAAGACTGTATGCAATGCAAAATTGTTGTAACAGAACACCAGAAGAAACATGCACTTTAGAAGAAAATACAGTGTAGAAAAAATGCAAAATCAAATACTGACAGAAAGTAAAAAGAGTTAGATGGACATATTTTATTTCATTCTTTCTTTGTGGCACTCATAGTTTGAAGACAATAATTTGTTAGAATAAAAAAAATGTTTTTTTCTTGTTCGTTTGCTTCTGAAAAGTAACCTTGAAAGCCTTGCTTTTGTTCAAACTCCAGGCTAAACTGTTTATCTGAGGTTTGATGCTGGCAATCTGTAGCTAATAAGGCACATTTAAATGCCAGTGTTTAAGAACCATTGTTTTTTTAATGGCTCTGTAGCTGGAATAAGTGGCCTAACCTAATTACTGTGCCATTCCTAGGATCCTTCATGATGTAACAGATGCAGGAAAGAAAGGAAAAGAAAAATAAGTTCAGACATGAAACAAATTAAATAATTATTAAACAATGTTCTTTTTTCTGTTTGTGTTTAGTGTTGGATTACACGGAAGAAAAATCACTTTTTGGAAAGAAAACTTGAGTTTGGGGTGGAGCTCTGTTTTAAATATTCAGCTCCAAAGTTTCTGCAGTTCATGGGAATGGATATTTCTCCAAGCTAACAGCTGACAGTGATGAGTGCCTAAACTGGTTCTTGGTAAACTGATACATACTTCACTATATCAGAATTGACAGACACCATCAAATAATTGGTTGTGACTTTGAAATAATCTGTCAAGCAAGACAAATACCAGGAATGAAATGAATAAACTGAATGTACTTTCATCACTGCAAATATCTATGTTAAAGGGTAGAAGCAGAAATAAGTTCAGACATGAAATAAATTAAATAATTATTTTAAAAAAAACTTCTCCAAAGCTGATTACAGCCTCCTGAGGGATGGTATAAACAGCTTCACAGCATCCTCCGCCTCTCAAGGAACTGGCACCAGTATCCAAAACTATACCAAATTACTATACAAACATTTATACAGATGCATGGAATCAGGAATACCTGACAGGACTAAATCATCCTCCACAAGGAAGAGTGAACCTGTTTGGTGAACATCTAATAAATATAAACTCTATAACAAATGAAAAAAATTGCTGTCCAAGACCAAGAAGGAGCAGGTGCCCAATTAGAAACAATCTCTCCTTAGCCTAAACAAGCAAATAAGAGCACTAGTGAAATCCTCCAAAAGTAAACTTCGAGTCCAGATTGGCCACATCTCCTAGCGACAATCATAAGGCCTTCTTCACATATGTCCGTAATTGCAAATGTAGCACCCAGATCTGTTCAGAAATGGTGGTCAATGACACCACATATACAAATGCTGTAGATATAGCAAACTTGCTGGCTGACAGATTCAGTGAAAAGTTTGCCCCTCTATCCCCCCATCAGCAAATCAGGACATTCCCAGGACCTGCCCCATTCCCTGTATATCTAGGGATCAGGTCATCACTGTCCTGACAAATGCAAAAAATACAGCCTCCATGGGACCCAGTAACATTCCAGGCTGCATCCTACATGAACTCAGGCAGGAACTTGCAGCACCATTAGGTGCCCTATTCAACCAAAGCCTGAGTACTGGCTTTGTCCCAGCTGAGTGGAAGACAGCCACTGTCATCCCTTTACCCAAAGTTGGACCGTCCACCAATCTGGGAAATTATAGACCCATCAGCCTAACTAGCCTGATCTGCAAGGCCATGGAATTGATTATCAAGGACCTCATTAACAAGGACATTGGCAACCTCCAAACACTCAATCCCACACAGTTTGGCTTTATCAAGGGGAGGTCATGTATGTTAAATATGGTCAACTTTTTTGAGACAGTCACCAAAGCCATGGCCGAGGGGAAGACAGTATACACCACCTACCTTGACCTGGCCAAAGCCTCCGACACTATTTCCCACTTGGGCATAATAGATAAACTCTCTCAACTAGGCATCAATCCGTATGTTACCAGATGGGCAGCTAACTGGCTCACTGACAGAACCCAGCTAGTCAAAATAGGGGAAGTCACCTCAAGCAGTAGAACAGTATTGAGTGGCATACCCCAGGGTTCGCTCTTGGGGCCTCTGTTATTTGGGATATAGTTTTCTGAGGTGCAGGCCAAAACCAGTGGGCTACGGCTGACCAAGTTTACAGATGACTGCAGGCTGGCTGGGTGCTGTCATCAATTCCCCTAGTGACGTGGACATCCTCTAAGTGGGTCTCACCCAAACAAATAACTGGTGCCAGAAACATGGCCTCAAGCTGAATACAAAAAAATGCATCATCATCCCCTTTTGGGAGAGTGATGTCCCCACAAATATCACATTAATAACAATGTCCTAAGCACACAGTCATCCGTGAGGGATTTGGGCACCCAGATTGATAGCAACCTGACTTTTGACCACAATGTTGCTTCTATTGTGCGGAAAGCTTTCTACATGGCCCACCTCATAAGTAAGGGTATCTCATCCATGGAGAAGGAGGTTATATCTTCCCTGTATTCTTCCCTTATAAGGCCCATTATTGAGGGCAATGCCCCCGTTCGGCATGTACCTCGCAAAGCACATGCAGCAGCTGGAGAGACCACAGAGGTTCCTCTCCAAAAGAATCCAGGGCTTCAAAAATCTACCATACACAGATAGGCTAAAAGCCCTATCCCTCTAGTCTGTTTCATACAGACTCCTCAGAAGTGACCTCTCTCTGGCATACAAGGCGATCTCAGACCCCGCCTTGATAGGACTGCTGCGTATCTGCAAGTCAAGCTCCACTCAAGTAACACATACACATGGCCTCAACCTGGTCTGTGACATCAATAGGACTTGTTGGCAGGACAGATTTGTGTCCCAGAGACTCCCCATCTATGGAAAGACTTCCTCTCCACATCAAGCAGAGTACCTCATTATTCCTTTATAAGCGCAACCTGGATAACTGGATGGGAAATAGAAAATACAGCCCTGAGATTCCACCCGTGTCCCTGCTGTACAGGGGCATCAGGTGCTAATTTGTCTATGCATGGGCTAAACTCTTGGCTAGGCTTATAAGGGCCTCAGGGCCAATAGCCTAGTAACGTCCTATGATCCTATGATCTTAAGCATCTAATGGTTAGATTATAATTAATGATTCAGAAACAAAAGCCATTCTAAGCTTATCAAAGCATTTTTTTCTGTTTTATATGATCAGAATTTGACTAGATAGTTCAGATGTATGATTAGACCATCCAAAATGAGCATATTTACAATCTGTGTGAATGATTTCATTTTATAGTATGAGTAACATAGTTAATGCTGTGTGGTAGTCTCCATTGCAAGTTTCAAAATATTTGTTCCGGACAGTTGGATGAATGAAGCATCAGAAAACTTACTCTGGAAATCTAATTCATAACACTTAGAAATGTGGTGATCTCCTGACAAAACATGCTGCAAAACACCAGGTATATACTTCTTTAGATTCATGTAACCACTACACCAATGAGCAGCCCAGCAGCTCCCCTGCACAGTGTCTATTAACCTACTGTAACATATGATTTATAGTGCCACCTCGTTGCTTTTACTGTTTTCATTTTGATGTTCCTGCCACCAGTTTAAAGGATATTTGATCACTTCTGAACAATTATTTGTTATTAGAAGAACTATTCTTTGACTGAAAATGTTGATGCCATGTGGTTATGTAAGATACACAGGTGCTGCCACCAATTAATATGTGATAGGCATGGACTACATGCTTTGCCTCCCACACTGCTGCCATTAATATTTGATGTACAACAAAGCCAACAGTATTGGGTTTCATACCCACCATGCATACCACTTAAAATCTAAAGGACGTTGGCCTTAACTGTAAATGGTAAATGTGGACTGCTGCCTTGGATAATAGCCAGCACCTACCACAGCCACATAAATTACATACTATATATCCACAGATCAGAGTTATAGTAACAGTCTCCACAGTATTTCACTGACTTCTGACTAAACCCAATGCCTTCCAGTGCAGTCTTACTAACAGCAATTGAAATTTAACTCAGGTAAAAACGACAGTTCACACTATAAAAAAACTTTTTAGGTTCCCAAAGAACAGCATGGACTAGAGGCAAAATAAAATAAATGAATCAATTTATAAAGCGCTTTTCGTCGGGTGCATTGACCTGACTTCCTCAGACAACATAAAATAGTTTACACAACATTTAAATACATTCAGAAAATCATGTGACAACATAATTTACATATTAGATTATATTAAAACAAATTCCTTATTTTAATTGTTAAATTCTTTAAGAAATTATTTAATAAAGACAACCTCACTTCTCGTGTTTCTACATTCAAGTATCATTTACTATAAAAACTACTAGTTTTAAATTTATTCAAATTACCTTATAAATGTGTATATATGTATATCTGTATACATCTTAAATACTTATCTTTCACTTAACCTTGTTTATATTACTACCTCTAATTAAATTAAAACAACATAGTCGCTATGATGTACAATTCTTAAACATAAAAATAGGATACTATTATCTATTCAAATTCCTAAGTTTTAAGTAGGGTAAAATGGTGCATGTCTCATTAAGCACTGGGGGATGGTGAACGTCTAATCTAAGTTGCCACAACAACTCTAATTGTTCTAATAAATAGATATTAGGGCCTTCTCTTAATCCTTGGATAATTTGATCTATGACCCAAAATCTAAATCTATGAGCTGGTTATTGTTCAATGTGTTTCGCTAAAGCATTTTCTGTCTTATTCTTTCTAATAAAGTGTAACAATGGGAAGTGTAAAAGATGCTAGCTGTGGATGGTCATGTTGTGTGTAGACTTTGTGAAGGTAATCTGGAGATGAAAGCAACTGCTGAGAGTGGATTTCACATAACCTGCTTATACCACACAACTGGACATACAGGACGCCCCCCACTCTAATCCTAACAACGCGTGGCTCCCATGACCAAACGCTCCTACCTGGACAACAACCAAAGTGTATGCAAAGACCAGTCCTCACCTCCTTAAAAAACTACTACCTAATCTCTTGAAAAGACTAAAAGGGAAGCCCCCCACTCTAATCCTAACAACGCGTGGCTCCCAAGACCAAACGTTCCTACCTGGGCAACAATCAAAGTGTATGCAAAGACCAGTCCTCACCTCCTTAAAAAACTACTACCTAATCTCTTGAAAAGACTAAAAGGGTAATACTCACAGCCTACTATCTCTTCACTAAACTAAGGTTGTTGTAAACTGGAACCTAGCAGTACCATTTTATTAACTAAAGTGCAAAATATATCTCTGCAAAGTGCTTCTTTCCTGTAAGCATTGGTAGTAACTCCACTACGCTGTATATTGCACTCACCTATTGCTGCCTCTAAGACCCTGAGAACTCCTGGCGGTGTATGCTGACGTCAGAAAGTTATCAAATAACCCATCTGGCTTACCGCTAAACTTTTAAACTCAATTACTCCTGGTACTACCTGTCCTCCTGCCCGGTCATATTTTCCAGCCTCCAGGAAGACCCCCACTCTAATCCTAACAACACGTGGCTCCCAAGACCAAACGCTCCTACCTGGACAACAACCAAAGCGTATGCAAAGACCAGTCCTCACCTCCTTAAAAAACTACTACCTAATCTCTTGAAAAGACTAAAAGGGAAGCCCCCCACTCTAATCCTAACAACGCGTGGCTCCCAAGACGAAACGCTCCTACCTGGACAACAACCAAAGCATATGCAAAGACCAGTCCTCACCTCCTTAAAAAACTACTACCTAATCTCTTGAAAAGACTAAAAGGGTAATACTCACAGCCTACTATCTCTTCACTAAACTAAGGTTGTTGTAAACTGGAACCTGGCAGTACCATTTTATTAACTAAAGTGCAAAATATATCTCTGCAAAGTGCTTCTTTCCTGTAAGCATTGGTAGTAACTCCACTACGCTGAATATTGCACTCACCTATTGCTGCCTCTAAGACCCTGAGAACTCCTGGTGGTGTATAGTCAGTGAATCCTAAGGTTGTTGTAAACTGGAACCTGGCAGTACCATTTTATTAACTAAAGTGCAAAATATATCTCTGCAAAGTGCTTCTTTCCTGTAAGCATTGGTAGTAACTCCACTACGCTGAATATTGCACTCACCTATTGCTGCCTCTAAGACCCTGAGAACTCCTGGCGGTGTATGCTGACGTCAGAAAGTTATCAAATAACCCATCTCGCTTACCGCTAAACTTTTAAACTCAATTACTCCTGGTACTACCTGTCCTCCTGCCCGGTCGTATTTTCCAGCCTCCAGGTAACTCTGACACAGAGAAAGTAGACTAAATTGTGGTTGTACTGGTCTAAAGTTGAACTTTCTGCTACTATTATAGTCAGTGAATCCTTTTATATTGTTTTGTATTCTGGCAACCATCAAGTGCCTGCACGTGTTGTTAGCGCATATCTGGTGTCTTTTTGCTAAAACCAGATAGCGACTTTATTGTGTTTGTACTGGCCTAAAGTTGAATCTTTCTGCTACTACTATAGTCAGTGAACCTTTTACATTGTTTTGCATTATACTGCTATATTGTTTTACCGTCAATGCCAGAATTCACTGTGATTTGACTGCTTGCTTGATCGTAGATATCTGAAGCAAACACCAAGTGCCGCACGTGCTGTTAGCACATATCTGGCATCTTTTTGCTAAAACCAGATAGCGACTTGGTCGGTAGATGTTTAAAGGTAACTCCAAGTACTTGCAAGCGTTCTTGACGCAAAACAGGTGCCATATTGTTTAGATCTAATTAAGCGACTGGGTTAGTGATTTGTTTGTATATGTTTAATCTTTCTGCTACTATTGTAGATGTTTAAAGGTAACTCCAAGTACTTGCAAGCGTTCTTGACGCAAAACAGATGCCATATTGTTTAGATCTAATTAAGCGACTGGGTTAGAAATTTGTTTGCAGCTAACACAAAGTGTCTGCACGTGTTCTTGTTGCAACACTGGCGTCCTTTGTCTAAAACTATTAGGGACTTGCTTTGTACTGCATGTTTTCTCAATATCATCCAGCGATTAACCTCTAAGCCTTGTTATGCCATTTTGTTAAACCATCCAATGCCATATTGTTCCTTACACTGAAGCAATCATGATACTGACTTTCTAGCGACTGTAACATATACTGCATTATCTACTGTTTTTGATTACTTTCTCCCATGCATCGAGTACAAACCTCAAGGCTGTACTAGACCATATAGTGACACCTCTGAATCAATACTATAACCACGGAGAAACTAATTGTGCTATCTCTCTCCCTTGTATCACAGGAAGCCCCCCACTCTAATCCTAACAACGCATGGCTCCCAAGACCAAACGCTCCTACCTGGACAACAACCAAAGCGAATGCAAAGACCAGTCCTCACCTCCTTAAAAAACTACTACCTAATCTCTTGAAAAGACTAAAAGGGTAATACTCACAGCCTACTATCTCTTCACTAAACTAAGGTTGTTGTAAACTGGAACCTGGCAGTACCATTTTATTAACTAAAGTGCAAAATATATCTCTGCAAAGTGCTTCTTTCCTGTAAGCATTGGTAGTAACTCCACTACGCTGAATATTGCACTCACCTATTGCTGCCTCTAAGACCTTGAGAACTCCTGGTGGTGTATAGTCAGTGAATCCTAAGGTTGTTGTAAACTGGAACCTGGCAGTACCATTTTATTAACTAAAGTGCAAAATATATCTCTGCAAAGTGCTTCTTTCCTGTAAGCATTGGTAGTAACTCCACTACGCTGAATATTACACTCACCTATTGCTGCCTCTAAGACCCTGAGAACTCCTGGCGGTGTATGCTGACGTCAGAAAGTTATCAAATAACCCATCTCGCTTACCGCTAAACTTTTAAACTCAATTACTCCTGGTACTACCTGTCCTCCTGCCCGGTCGTATTTTCCAGCCTCCAGGTAACTCTGACACAGAGAAAGTAGACTAAATTGTGGTTGTACTGGTCTAAAGTTGAACTTTCTGCTACTATTATAGTCAGTGAATCCTTTTATATTGTTTTGTATTCTGGCAACCATCAAGTGCCTGCACGTGTTGTTAGCGCATATCTGGTGTCTTTTTGCTAAAACCAGATAGCGACTTTATTGTGTTTGTACTGGCCTAAAGTTGAATCTTTCTGCTACTACTATAGTCAGTGAACCTTTTACATTGTTTTGCATTATACTGCTATATTGTTTTACCGTCAATGCCAGAATTCACTGTGATTTGACTGCTTGCTTGATCGTAGATATCTGAAGCAAACACCAAGTGCCGCACGTGCTGTTAGCACATATCTGGCATCTTTTTGCTAAAACCAGATAGCGACTTGGTCGGTAGATGTTTAAAGGTAACTCAAGTACTTGCAAGCGTTCTTGGCCTTAAAACAGGTGCCATATTGTTTAGATCTAATTAAGCGACTGGGTTAGTGATTTGTTTGTATATGTTTAATCTTTCTGCTACTATTGTAGATGTTTAAAGGTAACTCCAAGTACTTGCAAGCGTTCTTGACGCAAAACAGATGCCATATTGTTTAGATCTAATTAAGCGACTGGGTTAGAAATTTGTTTGCAGCTAACACAAAGTGTCTGCACGTGTTCTTGTTGCAACACTGGCGTCCTTTGTCTAAAACTATTAGGGACTTGCTTTGTACTGCATGTTTTCTCAATATCATCCAGCGATTAACCTCTAAGCCTTGTTATGCCATTTTGTTAAACCATCCAATGCCATATTGCTCCTTACACTGAAGCAATCATGATACTGACTTTCTAGCGACTGTAACATATGCTGCATTATCTACTGTTTTTGATTACTTTCTCCCATGCATCGAGTACAAACCTCAAGGCTGTACTAGACCATATAGTGACACCTCTGAATCAATACTATAACCACGGAGAAACTAATTGTGCTATCTCTCTCCCTTGTATCACAGGAAGCCCCCCACTCTAATCCTAACAACGCATGGCTCCCAAGACCAAACGCTCCTACCTGGACAACAACCAAAGCGTATGCAAAGACCAGTCCTCACCTCCTTAAAAAACTACTACCTAATCTTTTGAAAAGACTAAAATAGGTAATACTCACAGCCTACTATCTCTTCACTAAACTAAGGTTGTTGTAAACTGGAACCTGGCAGTACCATTTTATTAACTAAAGTGCAAAATATATCTCTGCAAAGTACTTCTTTCCTGTAAGCATTGGTAGTAACTCCACTACGCTGAATATTGCACTCACCTATTGCTGCCTCTAAGACCCTGAGAACTCCTGGTGGTGTATAGTCAGTGAATCCTAAGGTTGTTGTAAACTGGAACCTGGCAGTACCATTTTATTAACTAAAGTGCAAAATATATCTCTGCAAAGTGCTTCTTTCCTGTAAGCATTGGTAGTAACTCCACTATGCTGAATATTGCACTCACCTATTGCTGCCTCTAAGACCCTGAGAACTCCTGGTGGTGTATGCCCCGCTCCGCTCCCCTCCCTGCCCCCATATCCCACCCGCCCCCAGTACCTCTACATTTATAGGAATAGATAACCCCTCCCACGTTCCCCTTTGCAAACCCGACGCCCCTTCAATTTCCTCACTACTCCTCCCACTTCTAGGCCCTCCCCCAATTCTAAAGGTAAAACTAAAGTCTCTCCCCTTCCCAGTACACTTTCCCCTCTTACACCATGGCCAACTTCACTTATTCTATCACCCCCTTCTCAACAACTCTACTACTCCTTATTGCCTATTTTTTAACAAAGTATGAAAACCAAACTCTGATAGGAATCTCCCTCCCTAAGAGCTACACCAACTGCCATACTAATCTTTCTGCCATATCTGTCCCACCAACGCCCAACACTGATAAAACAAAATCCCCCAACATAGTCCAACTCACCCTTCATCACCCTAAAATTTCAAATAATAAAAATAACCTCAAATTACTATTTAAACTACAAAGACTACTAATTTACCTGAAAAATAGTATTACCATTTATGATGATATTCATCCCAATCCAGGTCCCACTACTGTCCCAGACTCTAACCCCTCTAAATTAGCTCGCAATTCTACTGACTCCCTTCTAGTACTACATCTGAACCTAAGAAGCATTAACAGCAAGGTTCACAACCTGCATGCTATGTTAGCTACTCATTCCCCTGACATCATGTGTCTAACGGAAACATGGCTAAAACCCACCACTAAGGACGAAGAGATTCTCCCACCCGGGTATAATATCTTCAGGGCCGACCGTGTAAAGAAACGGGGTGGAGGTATAGCTGTTATGTTTAGGAATACCCTGAATATCATTAGGAACCCAATACAACCTCCCATAATCTCTAATTTAGAACTTATTGCCCTAAAGATATGCCTAAACACTCAAAAATGCATCAACCTCATTGTAATTTATATCCCACCAGGGAAGAACACAGAAAATCTCGAGCAAACCCTGTCCTGGCTAGCCACTAGTTACCCACAAGAAACCATAGTACTTGGGGATGTCAATATAGACTGGTCCCTTTGTTCTACCCATACAACCCCACAACCTATTAACCTACATGGCTTTTCCCAAAATATACTATCCCCAACCAGACTTGGCAATACTCACCAAAAAGAAACCACCATCGACTGGATCCTTACCAATAAAGATTCAACCAACTATACCACTGGGACCCTTCCCAGTGACCTCAGTGACCACCTAATTACCTATATTATTAAACATAAATGCCCAACTACTAACCCCCCCTTATATAGACTAATTAGAAACAAAAAGAACTTTGTCCCACAACTATTCCTTGCAGACCTAAAATCCTGCAACTGGTCCATTTTAAAAACTCTACCCCTAGAAGAGAGTGTTTCCCACTTCAACGATACATTCCTTAGGATACTTGACTCACATGCCCCAAACAGACTAATCAGATCCAAAATACGTATAGCACCTTGGCTAACTAGAGAAACCAAAACCAAAATGAAACTTCGAGACCAGGCCTGGGACAAATGGAGAGCCACTAAACCCCCCAAGATCGCATTAAATTTCAACAGCTAAGAAACACTACCAAAACAGCCATTACCCAGGACAAAAAACAATACTTCTGCCACCTCCAGAATAAGCACCAGAACAATCCAAAGAAGTTCTGGGTAGGATTTAACAACCTCCTTCACCCAGGTAAAACTACTACCCCAACCCCTGAGAAGCATATTGGGAAAGATGCGGAAGAAATAGCCAACACCTTTAACTACTTCTTCACCGATACTATCCAATCACTTGCCGGTCAACTAACCTTCACTGCCCCACCTACCTCTCAACCTCATGAAGCTGCCCATACCTCCTTTAACCTAAACCCTGTCTCTTCCTCCTATATTTGTACCCTCTTAAAAAAACTTAAACCAACCACCCTGGCGGCTGATCACCGCCCAGCGGAATACTTACAAATAGCATCCGAAGCCATCGCCTACCCCATATCCATCCTGATCAATAGAACTATAACTGAAGCTTGCATCCCCTCTACTTGGAAGATTTCTTATATCATCCCTCATCATAAAGGAGGTACCTCCACTGAAACATCCAACTACAGGCCAATAGCAATCCTGTCCCCAATAGCGAAAATTATGGAAAGATGTGTTCACAAACAACTCCTTCACTACTTAACCCTTAATCGTCTCTTGTCTAACTCCCAACATGGCTTTCGCCCCCACCACAGTACAACCACCACCCTCCTTTCCTTTGTAGACTCCATTAATAACAATCGTAACAACAAATTAATATCCTCCGCCCTCTTTCTTGACCTATCAAAAGCATTCGATATGGTCAGTCACCATCTCCTACTTAATACCCTAGAAAGCCTACATCTGAACACCCCAGCACTAAGCTGGTTTAAGGCGTACCTCACTGGTAGGCAACAAGCTGTCCTGTGGTAAAACAAACTATCAGACCTGCTCCTAATACCATCGGTGTTCCTCAGGGCTCCATACTTGGTCCTCTTCTGTTTTCCATCTTCATAAATGACCTTCACTCAGTCATCCCCAAATCCACCTGCATACAATATGCTGATGACTCCACCCTGATCTGCTCCGATGTCTCCCTCTCGAAACTCCAGACAACTACTCAACTCTGTTTTACTTTAGTTGAGAAATGGTTCACCGACTTGAAACTCCTACTCAATCCAACAAAAACTAAATTACTCCTATTTTTCCCCAACGCCAACACACCCCTTGGCAACGAACTCCCAAATACTAACATTACAACCTTCCATGTTAAATCCATCAATGGGACCATCATAGCCCCTGTCACCAGTACCAAATTACTAGGTGTTACCATTGACCATAAGCTTAAATTTGACATACACATTACCCAAAATATTAAATCGGTTAACAAAAAACTTGGATCCATGTACAGAATAAAAAACTTCTTAACCCCCTCTACCAAACTAACTATTGCCCGAACGCATCTCCTCTCCACCCTACTATATGCCTCCCCAGTTCTTTCTTTCCTCAATAAACGTGAACTTAACATGCTCTCTCTTGCTTATAACCATATTGCTATATTCATAACAGGTTCCCCATATCGCACCCACCACTGCCTTAACCTTAGGAAACTCGGTTGGTTGGAACTGCCCAATCTTCTCAAACTTTCACAGAAGCCTTTAAAATAATCCACCATCCAGACAGAACTCCCTCACTGTGTAGTATTTTGACCCCCTACTCCAACCTAAACTCCCTTCGATCAGCTAATAACGTCCAGATCTTAACGATTAAATCTAAGAACTCGGGTGGTGATGCCCTGTATGCCAACTCCATTGGAAAGCCTTGGAACTCCCTGCCAAACACCCTTAGACTCATGACCTCACATAAACAGTTCAAAAATAACCTCAAAAAACATCTTAAGCTACAATGGCTATGCCCATGCACAGAACCTGACTAACCTGTCAAATCTCCTGTACTCATAATGGGCCCTGATAATTAGTGACCTAGTCCATTATTTCCACTGTGTTTATCCTATACAACTAGTATGTTTAACCTGTTGCTTTGCTACTTGTGCTTATATAAAATCTATGTTATTCCTATTCTTATGTTGTAAATGTAACATGTTCTCATCATGTATTGACATTATGCTGGAGCTTTTCTCCCCGGGCCTCTACTGAAAAGGGATATGTATCCAGCTGGACTAGCCCGGTCAACAAATGTAAAATAAAATAAAATAAAAAATAAAAATAAAAAAATAATACTATAGAGATGCTCATATATTCTTTCCTTTAACTTTCTGTCATTTTTTCCTGTATAAAATGCTGGACAGAAATCACATTGAGCTAAATAGACCACCATTTCTGTGTTACATGTAAATCTTTTCTTATAATAATGAATTTATGCCCTGTTGCAATGAAGCCACAATAGTTACATGACTCATGTTTTAACACTCCAGGCATTCTGGTAAAGTTTGTGTCATGTATTTCTAACAAATTCTTCAAGTTTCGGCTCCTTCGAAATACAGAATTTGGCCTAGTCCTTATTTTATTAGCTATATGTTTATGCAGAGAGGATATCCAGAATCGTTTTTATTAGACCTTATTTTAGAAGTAACAGAAAAAAGATCTTTAGGAATATACAAACCAATATTAAAGTTAAAAGATCTACAAGAAACTGGTTCAATACAGGAGAATAGTAACAATGCTATAGAAGTTCAAATAGTTAGTGGTTCTACCACGAAATAATGTATAAAAAAGGACTACATTACAAGTTTTATTTTTACGTTTAGTCCAGAAGCACTAGGCCTAAAAAAGGTAATTTTAAAGAACTGGAATTTGTTAGTTAATGATAAACATGAATGTATTTAACTGTTGTGTAAACTATTTTATGTTGTCTGAGGAAGTCGGATCAATGCACCCGATGAAAAGCGCTTTATAAATTGATTCATTTATTTTATTTTGCCTCTAGTCCATGCTGTTCTTTGGGAACCTATAAAGCAATTGAAATTTGACCATAATTATTTTGTAAATACATACATACATGTATACATTCACACACGCACATACACATACAAATCTACACAGATGCGCACACGCACACACACACACACACACACAAACACACACACACACTCACTCAAAATCAAAATATTTTTCAGAATATGGAGATAAATGGTGGATTTCTATACCAACTCCACTTTCCAATCTTTTTAAGGAACACTGTCATTAGTTAGTTAAAATCAACAAAACAAAAAGTACAATCTGTTCTTTCCTTTAAAATAATTCAACCAATGAATATTTAAAAGGTAGTAAATAGCTCTAATCACCCTTCCAAGCATAGACACCTCTCAATTTGGTACTCTGGTAAAATGCATAAACCCTTAATCCATTAAATAAAATAACAGGGTACAAACATTGAAAGATCAATAATACAATTATTTGCTAAACAAAAATAAGTGGAATAAATTACCTTCCCAAGTAAATACACAGACAGTAATATGCTTGTATAAGAAACTGAAAATATAACTTTCAAAAAATAAGGTGACCAGGAAACTCTATTTAGCAATTAAACTAGAAATCAATTGCTTATGGCTAAACATATACTGTGCCATTACTGTTAGATCATCAAGCCAAAATGTAATTTCAGAGTTCTTGCAGGCAGTATAACTTCAGCTCTCATGTCAATTGTATCCCTTAGCAAGTACAGTAGTAACCCCTGCAATCTCTGTACTACTGTTATTTTTTTAATTAAAAGTCATTCCCTCTATTTATACATCCTCGAGAAGAATTTCTGGTAGAATTTGAATTTTAAATGATGACCTTACTGTTTATCAAAGTTGCACACTTCATGGCTGGGCTTGGGTGGAGGGTTTCAATAGCCTAATGTCCAAATAAGGTATCAACATCATATGATCTAGTCATAATCTTAAAGCATCAAACTGTGTAATAGTGCAAGCAGTTAAGAAGCAAGCCTTAGTTTCATTTCCATGAGTAATATATTTTCACAGTGACAAATGCAGCTATATAGCATTTTGCACATTTTTTTCACATATTACTCTTTTGCTAAAAAGATAAGTATTTTACATTTTAAATAACTATGTACACACATTTTTAATCTGACACACTTCTAATAAGATCAGTTTATTTTTATGCATTTTATTTTGAAAGAGCAGTAAGTAACATTTTCCCAAACTGTTATAGGTCTTATTACATGCATTCCCCCGGATTTACTAATCTTCCGTGCAGGAATAGCTTAGTCCTGCATGGAAGCGTCTGCATGGGAGCAGGATGGCAGCGTGCCATGCATGTTAATGAGGCGCACTGCATGTTCTCCTAATCTTACACGGAGCATGTAAGAGTGCAGGGGGTGTGTCTGAGAGCAGAGCTCTCAGAATATACATGCCCCTGCAATGCAGAACAGCAGAAAGGCCTAAGAAATGAGCAAGACCACTCATAGGTGTCCGCATATCCCTACTAACATTCCCCCTCATGAACAAGAGCAAGTAAATGCAAATAAAATTAACAAACTCTTTTTTTTTTTTTTTTTTTTTTTATTAAAACTCCGATTAAAGCTAACCGTAGGTGCGCGGGTGTGCCCATCGCTTAGCTACAGTTAATGCAGCTTAAATGGCTGAAGAGGATAACAAGGAAGATATATGCAAATGAAGCAGTATAGCAATAGTGTAGTGGGCAGAGCACTCACCTTACGAGTAGACATTCCCAGTTCGAGTTCCACTGCAGCACATTCCATTTCCATGTGAAATCAGTATATGAACACTTTTTTGATGTATAGCCTACTAAATAACATTTAAATGTGAACAGGAGTTCTGCATTAAATGCACATGTCAGGTGTCAGTGTCATAATATCGCAAAGTCCCCAGATAAACACATGTGCCCCATACAGTATATGTACAAAGGAATCATGGATACAAATGGAAGGTAAAATGTGTAATGAATGACAAATCCATACAGCTTCCAAATCCCCACCTTTCCAAGAACCATTAGATATTACTGCCTAAATCAGTGCAATTGTAAGCAGAAGTAAGCACTAGTAAGCAAGTGTAAGCACCAATAAGCAGTAGTAAGTGTATTTAAACACTACTAAGTGAGTTTAAGCCTGTTTGCTTGAGGGTAAGTAATGCACACACAGGTTAAGCAATATTGAAGCTAACTCTCTGTAAGCATATATAACTGGAGGTTAGCATTGTTTACCCTCATGCAAACCCGGGCAATCCCACACAAACCCACTTATAACTGCTCAAAAGTTCCTTAATCACTCTGTATCCAACGTCCCTTGTTCTGTCCAGCAACAAAATAAACAGCCTTGCAGGTCTTGAACCCTATACACTATAGTCACAGTAGTTACCACCAAGCCATCACAATAGTACAGAAGAATGAGGTATCACCAAACAAGTCCTCACTATAGTACAATCAAACTGAACCTGTGAAAGGAATCAGCATACAGTCATATGTTCCATAACTGACTACATAACATAAATATGTGAACTGGAGTACAGCAGTAAGTCCAGAAGTGAGGTGTAATTGTAATAGAGTATTGTTGAAGTCCCCATTAAAACACAAGGACCCCATACAGTGTATGTACACATAAATCATGGATACTAGGCATACATATACGATGTAATGAATAAGAACTCAATGCCAAAAAGAAAATATAATGCAAAGTCTAATGTAAGCAACGCTAAGCATTGCACAGGCCAGCTTAGGAGGTGTAAGCAATATGTAGACCAGCTAACTCAGTGTGCCCATAGGTATACCCCTTTTAACAATGCCAACCCTAGGTAAACAGGTTTACCCATAGCTTAGCCTTTTCAAAACCAGCCAATCATGGAAAAGTGTGGGAAATTGGCCCTACTTAAACTCAAGAGGTGGGAATACATCTCATAACTAGTTGTAGCTTCCTCTTGCAGGCACCATGTCAGGAAGAGGAGAAGGTGTGCACTTTTGGGCGCAGCACTGGTACATCCAGGAGTCCAGAGTCATGGCAGGACTCCTTGTCAAAGACCAAGATCAGAGACTGCTGCAAGGCCAGTACCAGGGCTCCCAATATAAGGTGGAGGCCTGGGTCCATCTCGCCCGTGACCTCACGAGTGCCACTGGCATACCCCGAACTGGTGAGCAGGTCAGGCAGCACTATCCTGACCTGAAGCAGTGTAAAGGGGACCTCTTGGACCAGTGGATCCAAGAGGATAAAGCAGCAGGGGATGTCCCAGCTGTGTGTAAGTATCACCCCACTATGTGTGTAATAATTGCCAGCTCATGTATATCATGGATAGGTATGGCTAAATATTCCTCTTATGTCTCCGACAGCTGCAATGGAGCAGGCCGTGAACCAGGAGGACCCACGTCAGTCACTTAGCAAGGTTGCGATGTGAGGCAGGTCAGTAATACTCATGCATTTACTGTCACAGGAAATAAAACTAAAAGTATTAGTAAATCAATTGCCTGTTTAAAACCTGTATTGTTCAAGGCAAGTACTGCATACACCAGACAATATGGCATGCTGTAATATGACTGGTGTAATCCCCAGAGGCCATTTAGTACAACTGAGAGACACATAGACAGAAAACAGGGAAAAGGCAGACAACAAAACCTGACTAGCACATGCAACTCAGATGTGAACTGTTATATTTTTAGCACACACAGCCAGCCATGGTTTGAATCCTGGCAGTGGGAGTAGTCTGCATACAGAATCATACCCCACAACTGTACTGATATGTCCAGAATGTTCAGTAAAGTGGCCCATATGTGATGCCTGTCAACCTGTCCCTCTGTGAAATCAGTGGGATGATCCCAGATGTATAGGCAGCAAACAGGAAGTACAACTGATTGACACATATCTATGAGAACAAAGCTAGCACACTAGCAACTTCCCAAAACCTTATGAGAGTAAAAAGCCATGTATGTCCCATTTACACCCCCATGTTGTCAAGCTGTGGCCAGAGTGTGTACAGTAACAGAGTGAGATGTATGTGCATAATAGTAACGTGTAACCTGTACTGTGTGTGGCAACATTCAGGTAGTGCTAACAAACATTTCTCCTACAGGTCTGTCAGATACCAACACTGTGCCCAGAAATACAAAAATGTTACCCTGTACTGGTAATGTTTACATTGGTACTGTATGGCATTGTGACTGATGCAGTTGCTCTGAATAATGAGGTATTAGTCGTCACTGTTGCCCACATTGTCCTACAAAATATAACTGTCTAAGAAATCTGTATAAGAGTGTTGTAATACAAGGTCAGAATGCCAAAGCACAGGAGAATTATAAGACAGAAAGCAGATGGGAGATATACAGCAATATCTATATAGCACACATAACTCTGATGGACAGTCTTTAAGTTGTAGAAGACACAGCCATGGTCTGAATCCTGGGAGTGGAAGTAGGCTGCATACAGAATCATACCCCACAACTGTACAGATAATATCATGATGTCCAGTATATGGGCCTATATCTGCTGCCTGTCCCCCTGTCCCCCTGTGAAGTCTGTGGGATGATCCCAGATGTTTAGCCAGCAAACAGGGAATACAAGTGATTGTCAGACATCTATGAGAACAAACCTGTCATGGTAGCAATTCCTGAAACTGTAAGGAGAGTAATAAGCCAAGTATGTCCAATCTACACCCCCATGTTGTCAAGCTGTGACCAGAGTGTGTATAGTAACAAAGTGAGATGAATGCGCATAATACTAATGTGTAATCTGGAACTTTGTTTGGCAACAATCAGGAAGTGCTAACAATCATTGCTCCCACAGGTATGTCAGATACGAATGCTGTGCTGAGAAATGAAATCCTTTATACCCTGTTCTGGTACTGTTTACTCTTCTGTTTACTCTGGTATTGTAGGGAATAGTGAGTGTTGCAGTTTCTCTGAATAATAAAAGTATCACTGATCACCATCACCCACACTGCTGTACAATATCTGTATAATATACTGTGTAGGAAATCATGTATATGTGTGTGTCAAGTCAATAAAGGTTGAAGAGGGCAATAGTCTGGATATGTCCCAGTACACCTGCCTGTAGTCAAGACATGGCCAGAGTCTGTGTAGAAAGAGTTGGATAGCTATGTGCACAACATCAACCTGCAAACTGGGAGTATGTGTAGAAACAGTTCATGTTAACAAACATTTCCTCCACAGGTATACCAAGTAAGAGGTGTATACTGCAGGTAAAACCATTTCATGTATAATGATGACAACAGCCATATCACTGCCCAAACTAAGGCTATAGGGTAGTGTAGTAATACTTGTAAGGTACACATAACAGCACTGACTAGGAAAGTAATATGGACTACAGGAATATACTAGTAGTTAATTGACATCTTTCTCTCCCCCACCATATCTCCAACAATAAACTACATGCCCACCCCAACCGGTATGTAATGTCTCCAATGTTCTGATTATGCCATATTGCTTAATCGATATTTATATTTGTTTCCATGCATGTGCTGTATTGAATTATTCCAACATTGGTGGCATGGTGCCATCAATGTACCTGCATGCTGTTGTTATTCCCACTGTGGTCCCATATATGCATGTGTTCTGTTTGCTATGCAACTGTTCCATATCTGGTGTCTGGGTTAATGGGAATATCTATGCATGCTGTTATTCCTAACCTGGAATGTGTTGACTATTACTAACCCGCATATGATGATAAAATCTAAACACTAGAGCACATTTGGGAAGGCCGGTCCCAGCGGACCCACCTGTCCCACCTCAGTTGGCCGTGGCACCGGGCACCAACATGTCTGAGGCCCAACCCGGGACATCCTCATCCATTGGCCCTGCACCACCTTTGGGTAGAACCATCTCAGGGGATGGGGCTCACCCCCCGGGACTGTACATGGACAGGTACCTGTCACCCATCGCCAGGACAGGTCATGGTGCATAGATAGCTCAACCAGAAGCTTGGTGATGTTCGACATCAGCTCGAGAGCCACGTGTCATGAATAGAGCATCAGTCTGGCTCTGCGACTCAGTCCCCAGCACAGCCACCATCGGGGCTGTGAAGGTGCAGTGGTGACTGCCCATGGGTGGGGACCTCAGTCCCACTGTTTCCACTAGGAGGCTCATGGGCTTCTGATTTCCCAACAACCCTCCCCATCAAGGTGTTTACCCCCACATGTGTCATATACCACCCCTGTATGCATCTTGTTTGTCTTGTCTGTTAACCTACCCAACCTATCTCCCCAAATAAACCTACTACCCCTCCCCAACATCACAAAAAAAAAAAAAAAAAAAAAAAAGGGCAATCTGTTCTCAAAAAAAAAAAAATCACACCTCATACATAGCTGTCCATTTTGCACACATGTCCACTGGACACATGTAATCAGGTCTAATTGGCATCATAACATATTATTGTTGTCCTCACCCCTCTTTCGGGGGTTTGAGTGTCCAAATCCACCTCCAAATTCAGTGTATATGCACAGCTGTTGCTGTAGAAGAACTGGGCAGCTATGGACCTTCCCTACATCCTTCCTGCACATCCCTAGCTATTTTTCCTACTGTCTTTCCCTCTTTGTGCATCTTTTTCACCACTTTTCTATCAACCCTTTTTCTTCTTTTAAAGAAATTAGCATGAGGGTAAGTGGGAGCAAGCCCATTTAAGCAGCAGTAAGTGGGTTTGAGCCTGTTTGAGCGGGGGTAAGCAATGCCTACACAGGTTAAGCATTTTAGAAGCTAACTGAGTATAAGAAATTGTAACCGGAAGTTAGCATTGCTTACCACTGTGCAAACCCACGCAAACCTGCTTACAACTGCTTAAAAGTGCCTTAATCACTCAGTATCCAACAGCCTTTGTTCTGCCTAGCAACAAAATAAACCCAGGACCTTGCACACCATAGCCAAAGTGATTTACCAAAAAGCCACATCAGACTTACATAAGCCTGATGTTTTTACAAACATATCATCCAGCACAGTCATTCAACAGTACAGGGAATGTATTCCAACATGTAGATGTATCGTGTGTGTGTGTGTGTGTGTGTGTGTGTGTGTGTGTGTGTGTGTGTGTGTGTGTGTGTGTGTGTGTGTGTGTGTGTGTGTGTGTGTGTGTGTGTGTATTAATATCTAAATAGATAAAACATATCTATACATGTAGATATAGAAATAATATAGAAATATATATATATATATATATATATATATATATATATATATATATATATACATATATATATATATATATATATATATATATATATATATATATATATATATATATAAATATAAACATATATACATACAAATGCATACATCTATATATATATCTACATCTATATGTCTATATATATATATATATATATATATATATATATATATATATACAGCAACTTATATATATATGTAAGCAGATATATATATATATATATATATATATATATATATATATATATATATATATATATATATATATATATATATATATATATATATATATATATATATATATATATATATATATATATATATATATATATATATATATATATATATATATATATATATATATATTAGTATATACAGACATACATCTGTAGATAACAATGGGAACATAACATAAACATATATGTCCACGTGCACCGTTAATGGGGTTGAGAGGCCCCAAACAACATACGTCTTGTAAGATTAGGTATTTCCCCTCCACAGTCAAACACATCTGCCCTGTAATACACTATCAACTGTTGCAGCCCCAGTACCCAGAACCTGACACGACATGGGCACAAGATGTTAACAGTACTCCATCCAACCTGTATGATGTCAGGCTGGTATCAGTAACATGTCATGCAGTACAGTCTGGTTCCCACAGGGAATGCACAATGTGGAAGCAATCAACATCCCAAGGATACATAGACAAAGACACATATATGCAGATACAGATATATATATATATATATATATATATATATATATATATATATATATATATATATATATATATATATATATATATATATATATATATACATATATATATATATATATATATATATATATATATATATATATATATATATAGATATATAACTACACATGCACACACAGAGATATGTATAGTAAGATACATATGTAGAAGGTGCACACAATATGGAACAGCCACTACTCCTACAGTTACCAGCTTACCACCTGGAGACTGTATGAGCCACACATACAACTGACAGTCATTGCCTGCAACATATACCTACAGAATGGTCAAATTATATAACACCACACATGGGTTTGCATAAATGGGAAAACTTTATTTGTGTACTATTACAGTTGTATATGCCATGTCATATAGCTGTTTAGACACAGACATCCATATAAACTAAGTAACGCAACTGTGAAACAGTTATACTAACTCCGTTGTCTGGAAAGGTTTACAAATGTTGCTGTCCCGGTCAAGGCCATCACATAGTACAATAGTAAAGAAAGATTGGGCCACAGAATCCCAAACAATCAACAGTAAGTAATGCAGATTTACAGTTCAGCAGCCTGTATCTACACTCTGTAGACAATACCTAGGAGGTAAAAACCTCAGTTGACAAAATGGGATGTAACTGTTACATAACAAGGCATACCTGACACCATCACAAGCACACTGACAAACAGAACAGTCTGTATGACAGGTGGGAATAGGCCTGTATTTACCCAAGGTGGATTGTATGGTAATGTACATCTAGATACCTTAAGGCAGCTCACCCCTGATACTCCCACATGTTGTAACAGCCTAGGTTAGTTATGATGCATCCCTACCCCCCATGACTCAGTAATAAAGGGCTATATACCACCATTACATACACTGGCCTCTGGAGTGTATAAGGGCACACATGTATTGTGTAGGGGAAGCCCACACACATATGTATGGCCCCAATCCCACCGTATTTGTGGGGGACACAACAGCAGTGGAATGATGGCAAGAATGGCAGCATGACATACTCACAGCCCACTACAGAACAACCCCTGACAGGATGTCATATGTGCAAAGCTTGGTATGTAGGTGGAGGACAGAGGCTGGAACACAGGCCCATATGTAGAAAACTGTTCATACACTAAGCAAATCACTGGTGTTACAGGATAGTCTGCAACATACCCTTAGTCAGGAATTTGAAGTTCGAAACAGAAATGGATGTAGCCATGTATGGATAGCACTCAACACACACACTTGTGTTGGAATATAATACGTGCTGGTATCCTGTGTGTTTTCAGGATATTGATTTTTCAGGAGTTTGAGATTTCAGGATTTTGAACTTTCGAGGGTTTGGTCTCAGGAGTTTGATATTCAGGTTTTTGGGATTTCAGGATTCTGTAGTGCTCCCATATACATATATGTATATATAGATATATGTATAGATAGATTTACTTATATGTATATGTATATATAGATATATGTATATATAGCTATATATGTATGCACATCCTATGTGTACAGATATGCCTAGTTATGTTGGTATATATGTAGATATCAATAAGTATATGTGCATACATATCAATTCTGATATACCTACCACTCTCAATATATATGTAGATATCCATACGTATATGTGCATATGTATCTCTAGCTGTATAGGTGTAGACATATATTGCTCTGTAAATGTATATATCTGAGTGGTTATATGTATATCTATGTACATATACATATCTATCTCTGTATGTTGATATGTATATGTGTATGTATCTATATAGATATCTGGATAACTATTTATACATATATTGTCACCATATGTCCTGAACATGGAGTATAGCCCTACCTCAGCCCCTATAGTCCCAACTTCGTAGTGCAAGAAGATGTCAGGTATGTATAGCAGGTATATTTGTCAACTATTGCTACTGTAATAGGGATTGTCTTCACAGATATGGTGTGTGTGGGAGATCACATCTGCTTTTAACATGTGCACTATTGGCTACTGACAGACATCCTAAGGACATCATAGTACAGTACCACTGCTAGCATGTAATGCTCCTGTGGACTACTGCAGAGATATTGGCCAATATATGTGGACAGTCTGACACACTCTGGACAGTCCAGATGTATACACATAACCCCTTAGTGCAAGACATGTGGACCAATCCTGACAATGTTGATGTTAACAACCATGTAGATGGGTATAAAATGTAACTATTGGTATACATTTGCCCCCATAGGTTATGCATTCACACACACCTGTCTGTCCTGACACATAATAACTGCTGGTACAGAAGTGCCATGGCCACATACTATCCACTAGATATTGACATACATCTGTACAGCATCCCACTGCTCTGTCTGACATACATGACTATTATAGTAGCCCAGCAGCAGTACATCTGGCAAGTATCTGGACATTACATCTCACTGGGTAAGTACACTAAGCTGCTAGGCATGTAACAAAGCACTGTGCAGGCTACAGGCAGACTGGCTCAACACCGGCCTACATTTCCTATGGGGGAATGCACATGGGCCTGCATATATAGCAGGCTCTACAGACATGCCATAGCACAAAGTAACATACCTGTGTGAAAGTGCATAACCACAACCAATGTGAACACTGCTACAGCCACATATGGTAAGCTAGCGTAATATTACAGTATATGGACTGTCTGTTCAACACCAACCTCATATGTGCCACTCACACACTAACCCTACATATACTGGGCCACTACACAGTGTGGACCGATGCCTGTCTGTGATATGGGATATGTGCTTGTATGGCCCTACAAACATGTCAGCCAATAGGGTAACATACAGTGGAGCAGCATGTAACATCAGATAGAACAGGACCAAGAACAATGACATCTACCACAGTCTGTACACAGGCCAAGGTACATATTAACAATACACACACTGTCGACAATCACCATAAGTACACAGACCTCAGTACTGTACACACAAACACAGAATGTCCAGGTTATGTCATCAGATATAACCCCTACTATACATAACATGTGCAGCAGTGTGATATCTGGCTTGTTATCAGATATGATGTCACTAAATATGGTGTACAGCACATATGCATCCCTTACTGCATGCCATATGTACAAAGGCTGACAAGGTTGTGGTTGGTGGCATATACACAGGGCCAGTATTGACATGTTGCTGTGATAACCTCCTACAGTTACTGTTGTAATGGGGTTTGTTGCAACATATGTCCTATGAGGGATATGAAGTCAGCAGCTCTCACAGCTGTCACCATCTACAGACTGCAATCCTCACACTACCTTCTGCAGTTCACAGATAGGTGCTCTGTGGGTAACACATGAAACAAAAGGCACCACACACTGCCCAGTCTGCAGATGTCCCTACAGATGGGGATTTCTTCATAAACATAGCACTGACGGGGTGGAGCTTGAATGGCTAACTGGTAGCAGCATTTGTTTAGAGCTCCACAAAACTAGTTCAAATAACAGGGAAATAATTAGTTTCATCAAACAAAAATATCCAACTATTATTGATAAACTTATGAACTAATAGTGTACTAATTTTGAAAGCTTTCTGTCAATATTTTCCTGTCCAATTCATCTGGAGATTACTATAACCACTTGGAAATGAGCAACTCAAAGAACTCACACTCTGAAACAGCCTTGAAGAAGGAAATCCAATCGATGTCCTCTGTACTGCAGGAGCTGTTATTGAAAATGGATAATTTTAAGGACAACCTTGAAAATCTCAAAGAGAACTGCCAAAAACAAACAAATGTCTTTAAAGAACTATTACAGCCGCAACAAACAAAAATAATGGACATTGAAACATCTCTCTCTGATATAGATGGAAGGTTGAAGGAAGAAGAAAACCAAAGTGAATTTCTCTTACAACAAAATAACTGGTTAATTAACAAGATAGATGATTTAAAAAACAAAGAAAGGTGCATAAATATTAGAATATTTGGTCGTCCGGAGAAAGCTGAGGGTGAGGACACTATTTTATTTTTAAATTCCTGGTTGTCGGAATTCTTAGACCTAAAAGAAGGACTGTCAAATGGCATAGAAAGGGCTCATCGAGCCATAGGAAAACCTGTATCATCATCTCCTAATACTTCTCCTAGATCCATTGTAATAACGTTTTTATCATACCTTGATAAAGAACTTATACTAAAGTCAGCATGGAGGAAAAGTCCTTTAAAGTATAAACAACACCAAATAAGATTCGATAATGACTATTCAACTAGAGTTCTAGGTTTAAGGAAGAAAGCATGGTCATTTGTAAAATTCCTGAAAACAAAATCAAAGCTCAACTTGCATACCCTACAAAAATCAGGATTCTTTACTCAAATGAAATGAGAACCTTCAACAACATAGATGAGGCATCTTCTTTTATCAAGAACAATAATAGAATTACAATTCCAGAAGAAATGGACTGGTCAACATCTAACTCACTGAAAAGATCCCAAGAAATACATTCCTGGACTGATGTAAAGAAGAAGAAACAAAGAACTGAAATAAAAAATGCAACAAGTTTAAATACTCTCAAAGAATCTACTAAAAAGTGAAATATACACTAAAGGAAACTGAAACCAAAACGTATGTACATTTACTTTTCTTAGTTGTCTCAATATGCATAATATTGTTTATAATCCTTCTGTTTTTCTTTTTTAATACAGTGATGCTTCATCTCTACTTACTACAGGATGAGGCTGCTTGTGTCAAGTGGTTAGCACAACGACACTCATATCAAATTTAAATGTCTAATATTGTAGGGATTGTTTCTTTCAAAAAGCTCATTTTAATTACTTAACAGAGTGTCTTGATGGGATAGAATTAAGAACGGGAGGTGGGGAGAGGAAGGAGAAGAGCAGTGAATGATCTGGGTGTTTCCGTTAAGAAATATTGACATGCAGCTCATATATATGGTTTGTAACCATCGGGTTTCATGTGGCTACAAGATATTAAGCAATAAACAGTAGGTATCGGTAAAAAATACAAATACAGTAGATATATAACTGATCAGTGTTGAACACTTTATTGTTACAGTTTAAAAGCATCATCTCTCTTTTTTTTGTTTACACGAACTGTCTGATGAGGATATGAATACATAACAGATGTTTACAAGAAGCCGCAAGCTCATTTCACAGTCAAACACATTTGCGAACACATGAATAGCATCCTTGTAATCATTCACATGGCCGGGTTTAGGCATAAGCCAACTAGGCAGCCGCCTAGGGTGCAGCTGTAGCAGGGGCACTTTTCCAGTATTTATTTGGTGTAGGTTGACCAGGTTGGGGGCACCTGGGTGGTGTGGGGGGGCGCTGTGGAGCCCTTTTGCCTAGGGCACCAGCTGACCTAAGGCCGCTGCTGATCATTCAACACCACAGTAACACTAATAGCTTGCACTCACGCTCTACAAGAATATGATGATGTAAAAGAGAGAGAAAGAGGACAGAATACAGTATAGTCTTACTAGGGAGAGAGTAAGAAAAAGGAAAAAAATAGTATGAACACATTCAGCTTTATCGGACTACAACAACTATAAAATTTAATGTGAAAAAATCCCACTATACTATTACATGAACTAAATCACTAAATTAGAAATATAAATAAGAACAGTTACTTTTACAGAGTGTTGAGTGGCAGGGATTCAGTGTATAAACTGTTAGTCAAGATACCAAGAGTTTTCATGTCAATACAGCTGTACACTTCCTGTTAGTCTTAAAGTGACAAGCACCCTCTAATATAGTCCTGATAACACACTGATTATTAATGTTCAAAACATTCAGGAAATGGTCAGGAAAATGTTTTGAATTTTATGTTCAGAATTTATTTTATCTTCCAAAAGCTTCTGATTTCAAAGCTATATTTGTACCTTCTTGACTTTAGCTGTTGTACTGCTTATAAAAAACCCTGTGACAGATTTTAACATTGTTTTCATCAAAAATATTTACATGCCTGTGTGTGTGTGTGTGTGTGTGTGTGTGTGTGTGTGTGTGTGTGTGTGTGTGTGTGTGTGTGTGAGTGTGTGTGGATTTGTGGGTGCATGTGTGTCTTTGTTAAAAAAATAGTACAAGACAGATGACTGACCATAAACAGATTTTTTTTTTTTAGTGTATGAGATATTTGCTAATTCCAAAATAAATGATAATTCTGTAAGATGCCACCCTTCTAGCATGTGCTTGCACTAAATAGTTGGCTGACTAGCACAATGTATAATTAGATGTTAAAGACCAAATGTATTCCAGTTCTAACTGTTGTTTACTGGACAGAGATATCCAGTAATGTAATAGGCAGCAGTGTGTCATACATACCAGTTAATGTCTGCTAGCCAATTTGTTTCTGTAATGCATATATATTTTTTGGCACAAGTATTTAAAATATATACATCAAAGTTCTATAGTGTGTATTGTGCTGTTCTACCACTTTATTATCTCATCATGACTTTCAGTACACCTAGCATAGCACATTCAAAGGATATATGGTTAATCAGTTGAGTGGATTTAAACATCAAATTCCAGTAATTTTAAAATACTGATGGACAGTTTATCTGTAAAATGCAGTGACATGATATTTTACAACTGACAACAGATACGATTTTAATTGTCCACAGCACTGACATAGAAAAGTAGGCTACATTATGTACAGTTAGTGACAGGCATAACAGCAGTCTGCTGCCAATCATAAGCATGCTGAAAACCTCTCTTAGATTGATGTTTAACTCTTTAATAGATTGTATTTCAAAAGGAGAATTGACTTGTATATTGTAAAGCTCTTGGGTAAACTTAGAATATTTAGTTTGTATAAATATGAAGTACTTTATAATAAAAGTAATGATAAGACAAGGCTAAACAATAGGAAGAAATAAGTCTACACAGTTCAGGAAAACACAGTATAATAACTCTGTAAGAGTTAGAGAAACATAGTCAAGTGATTTATTCTACAAATCTCAAACATGGAAATATGAGTCTGTATGTGCCAATCTACAAATATGTATATAAGCACAGAAATGAGCACAAAATAGTGACAATACACAAATATGTGTATCATCTACATGGCTAGATTTGACAATGTGCACATGTGCAAATATACACATATTTTTAACTGATTCTAGTTATGATTATATCTTTTATTTAGAAACTTAATTTACTTTTTGTCATGCATAGAAACTCATTTTCTGCACCATAGCTAAGCTGCACAACAAAGGAAATACTACAATGTACTTCAGTGGGCATTCTGAGTCTGATATGTTTTAATCAGTAAACGTATCTTATATAAAAATATAGTTGGTTTAATAGTTTTTGTTGACAGAAAGTTAAAACTGTTACATATGAATGAATAAACGATATTGGTCTTATATAACAATTTTATAAAATATTTCTTTAACCTATAGTAAAATCTATGTATTAAACTTATGGATTATATGAAAAGACAAAAGAATACTAAACATTGTAAGACTCTAATACGCATTATAAACTAGGGTTTGAAGTATATAACCAAATAGTCAAAGAAACATTGGATATAATAAGTAATCTATGAGCATTAAATTATCTTGAACAATAACTAGTTTGCAGAGCTTACCATATGTTTTCGCTAACAAAAATTATATGTTTTTTTTTAATTTTTTTTTTAGTAAAAAACAATATCATAACTGTGTATGTAATACAATTTCTTGATTCATGGGAAATTTACAAGCATATACCATTCAATGAATTTTTGTTTTCTTTTATTTAAATCTTAATGTATTTATGTAAAATAGATTTCATTACCATCAATATGTATTTGGAAAATATTTGATCTATCATCTACTATTAGATGATTAACTTGAACATTTGATGCATATATTACTATGTTAATAGTTCTGTCATGCACATATATAGAAAATCTATAATCACATCAGATTCAGAAATGATTCAACAGTTGATATCAGTCAGTCACTATGACTGGTTCAATGAAAATAGTATATAATAAAATACATATATGTGTCTTTGCAAATTGTTCCTATACATAAGGGAGAGAGAGAAGTGGAAAAGAAGATGACATTAGAGCAACTGGATGTTGGGTTTAACTTATTTGAGATTAATATACTTAGCCATATGATTGATATGTTATTAAATGTTCAAAATAAGGAATGTATTTGTATATATGTATATAGCATACAATTACTTATGTGTTTCACTATGTATATAATATGTAGAATCATAAATATCATTCAACATATACTAGTTTATAATTTCAAAGGTCTCTAAGAATACAATAATGGAGCATGAGGAAATCTGTCTACCAAACATGAGGGTTAATCTGGTAGATATTTTGTTAATGTCTATCAGATTAGGAATGTATATCATTCCATGTGTGATGGGGGGAAGGTTGAAAGAAAAGATTATATTAATCAAAATAATTTTACTTAAATCATTTTACACCTATTTATTATGGCCTGAAATGAACATCAATATAAAAGTATTACAAAAGAGATTCAGTCCATTTATGATACATGAAATAAGGAGAATTTTGTTCCAAATACAATACTATAAAATGTACTCGAATATTGATATAAATATTAGCAAGTATGAAACTCAGCAACAAACATGGACTTAACACTACTGTCACTGAACATAAATGGTTTAAATAATCCAAAGAAAAGATCAAACCTACTAAAATATTTAAAATTAAACAAAGCGCAAGTAATATTTCTTCAAGAGACTCACTTTAAAGATGATGAAAAGCATTTATGGAATCCAAATGAGTATACAACAATAGTGCAATCATCATATAAAACCAAAACTAGAGGAGTTAGGATACTATGGAGAAAAAATATCATTAATTCCCAAATAATTTATAGCTATGAAGATAAAGAGGGGCTTATAACACTTGTTATAATAAAATTCAATAACAGAATCTGGACATTAGTACATTTTTATTGGTTCCCAGGAATAGGAAAAAGTATGATAAAGAAACATCTAGACTTTATTAGTAAAACATATAAAGGTAGCTTGATATTAGGTGGTGACTTTAATTGCATTCTAGATAATTCAGAGACCACCAACAAAAATATTTACGTATAACTCCTATAGCAAAGCTACTCAAAAAATGGATTGAAAATCACAATTTAATAGATAATTCAAATTTAGAGAAAGTAATTCACTGTTATTTTTGCACCAAGATCACAGATTTACAACCCAAACAAGAATAGATAAAATTTTTGTTGCACAAGACTTTGATGCAAAGATAAATAGTTTTACAATCATACCATGTTCATTATCAGATCATAGAGCAATCCTTATTAATATTCAAACAAATTTAAAAAAATAATACATGTGACAAGAATTCCAGCATATATTACGAAACTAAAAGAATTTAAACCTTGGCTACTCACAGAGTTGAAATTCTTTCTAGACACTAATCTCACTAATGAAATCAGCATACTTATGGTATGGGATGCTCTAAAAGCCTATATTTATGGTAGAATTATCACATGGTACAAAAATAAACTAAAAGAATGGGAATCAGAATTACTCAACATACAAAATCAAATCATAAAAATAAATAATAATAATTTATCAAATGCACTGACTAATAATAAAAAAAATAATGATCTACATGAAAAGTTTAATGAAATTCTAACACATAAAACTAATCTAGCACTAGAAAGATTAAAATTAAACTCATATGCTGTTTCGCCTAAACATATGCATAACTTGGCGATAAGAGTTAAAGTACAATCTAAAAGAAATAACATTACTACTATTATACATGAAGGAAGGAAGAACAAGAAAGTGTCAGATATAAGTGATATATTAGATTATTTTAAATACCATTTTACAGAACATTATAAGATGGAAGGAACTCAAACAAAAAACTATAATTTAGATTTGAAACCCGAATTGATCAAAACAATCCTGAAAATTTTAAAATTAGAACTTCAAAAGCAAATTACTCTTAAAGAAATTTCAGAGAAAACTCATCCAAAAATAGTAAAGAGAGTCCAGGTACCACCGAATAAAGAACAATAATCTTCTTTATTAACCACAGGAGCAAATAGAATAAGTGCTTTTGTCTTGGACACAAGACTTCCACCTGACTCTCTTTACTATTTTTGGACGAGTTTTGTTACAATTATCATCTTGGTAAAATTTCAGAGAAAATCAAAGAAAGCAAAAATAATAAAGCTCCAGGAATGGATGGTATTATAACTGAAATATACAAAATCTTTCCATCATCTATAATCTCAGTCTTCCAAAAAACCTTAATAGAAATACAAACACACGACACCATTCCACCATCTTGGAGATACTCATTAATTACTCCTATAATAAAAGAAAATAAAGATGCATCAAAATGTAGCTCCTATAGACCAATTCCATTACTAAACAATGACTATAAAATCTTTATGGCTATTCTAGTCAATAGAATAAAAAAATCTATGATTAAAATTATAAATGAAGATCAAACAGGGTTTATACATAATAGGTGCACCTATGATAATATACAAAGAATACTATTACTGACTATTTAAACAGAAAAAAACAAGAAGCCTTAATAGTTGCATTGGATATAGAGAAAGCTTTTGACTCCTTAAACTGGGATTTCTTGTTTAAAATATTAGATTATTATGAGTTTCCTAGCTCCTTTATTTCATTAATAAAGAAGAAATATAAAAACAATTTAGCATATGTAAAATTAGGACCTTTCATGTCTGAATCAATAATATTGACAAAAGGCACAAAACAAGGTTGTCCCATGTCCCCAATATGATTTGCATTAACCATTGAAATATTTGCCATCTCAATACCAAATAATCCCAAAACAGAGAGTATAAATTTATATAATCAATATAATTCAAAAATAATGTTATTTGCAGATGATATGCTTCTTACCACATCTACTTCTAAAAATTCATTAAAAGAATTAGATATACATGTTGATAAATTTTATTCGATTTCAGGATTACATTTTAACAAAACAAAATCAAATTTTATGATATTGAATAAAAAATGATTTTCAAATAAATTATAATCTTATAATTGGTAAACAATCTCTCACTTTAAACTATCTAGGTAAAACATTAAGTACAACATTAGAAAAAAAAATAAATATAAATTACTAGGAAATCATAGACACAGTAAATTCAAATATAATAAAGTGGAGCAAAATATATATAACATTTGAAGATAGATTGCAAGTAATAAAAATTATATTACTTCCAAAAATCCTATATATAGCACAAGCTATTCCAGTAATACCAGACAAATATTTTTTTAAAAGAAATAAATACATTATTATTAAGATTTCTTTGGCATCTTAACAAAAACAGGATAGCTTATACACACCACATTAGACCATGGAAACAAGGTGGAATCAATTTCCAGGATATTGAAACTTATATTAGAGCCTCCATTTTTAAAATAATTATAAATTGGATAGATCTGTGCTATTCTTCTAACTGGAAAGCTCTCCACACGGTTATTTATTCAAATGAAAATACCATTTTAAAGAATTTAATGATAGACGATCATATTAATAAACCATGGCATATCTTATGCACTAGCCTTCAATATAATCTAACAAAACCCACTAATCTAAAATACTTAAATGATATGTATAATTCATTTAGAAGATTTGTAACTTCTAATACAGATATAAAGTTATGGCTAGAACTTTTATATCCTTTCAATATAACAAGAAATGTTCCAAACAAAATGCATAGGACGGTTTTCATTACTTGGGAAAAGAAACAATTAGTTTGCTGGCAACAATGCATTAATGAACATAAGGTTTTGGATAGTCAACTTATAATAAAAACTTATAATCTCTCTACATCAGACTGGGTATTATTACAAAGTATATTACAATACTCACAAGATCTACGCAGAATAATTAACAAGTCTTCTTTTAGAGATAAACCTACACTTATAACTCATTTATATGAAATAGTATACAATAATCAAAATTGGGAAAATTTGACATCAAAATTATATAAAATTTTAATAAATTATAAAGTTAAAATCAATAAAAAAATTTGGAATCATATAACAAAAAGTCATTCAATAAATTTACCCCTGGAAAATAAAACCAACATACTAAATTCTGTTAAATTGACATCCAACATACAATTTTGAAGAATTTACACATGGAAATGTCTGCATAGATATTTTTTTACTCCAAATAGATTAAAAAATGTAATATGTCTAATAATGTTACATGTTGGAGATGCTTGCAGAATTGTAAAGCAGATTGGATACATGTATTTCATGACTGTATTAAAGTTAAAAAATTTTGGGAAGATGTCAGCAATTTCATACAAGCCATATTCTCAGATACATTTGTAGGAAGTAAATCTCTAATTTTGTTGAATGTTAATGAGAATTTAGAATTAAATAATAGCAATCTCTATCTACTATGGAACATTTTAGCAAATGCTAGAAAATGTATTACCAGAAAATGGAAATCAAATCTGGAACCATCATTTAAAGACTTTCTGCTAATATTGAAGGAAACAGCATTACTGGAAACCAGAGTAAAAGATCTAAGAATAGCACCAAGACGATGGAACAAGAATCCATGGGAAAAAAATACTATCACTTATTGAGACACTAAACTTGAATTTAAACTCTTAATGAGAGTGAAAGATAAAGGAACAAATGGTATCTCATTAATATGATGTTACTCTGACTAGACTGATCAATATAATAATTTAATTTCAGGCCAACTGTAAATATTGTATATAGTTAATCATACTGTTTTACTTATCAAAAATGTATTAAGATTATTATACAATGGAATTATTTGACAAATTAATAAAAAACATTTGGAGTAAAAAAAAAATAAACATAGCGCTGACATGGCAGGTATTAAAACATGTAGGACAGCAATATCCACACACACCCTGTTAAGCCAGCATTACTCCAAATGCAGTATAGCAGCACTTACAGTCTGTAGTCAGGTCAGGCACATCCCCCTCCTGTGTGTTGGCCTGTTTCCACAGTGTATGTTGTTATAGGTAAATCCCCAATCCATCTGAGATGCTGCTTGCCAAACAACAGATCAAGTTCCTGCTCACAGCGAATGAAAAGGCCCAACACCAATATGATGTTCCTAGATATTGGAGTGTGTTTCCATGTAATTGGCTATGGGAATGTTACCACAGCTGTTCCACATGCAATCAGCTAGAAGAGGGCTGCAATTCATGCAGAGGCCATCAGCTGATCATGAGCATCACTTAAAATACACATGCTGCTACCTGAGAAAAGCAGGTATAAGTTTCAACATCCACCAGAAAAGGAGGGGGAGAGAGGCAGACAGAGGCAAAGAAAAGTCAGGGAGGGGTGGGGGAGTAAAGTTTAAGCATGTTTGTGTCACACACCTACCAGTACAGGGTATCAAACCCCTGACAACTATATAGTGCTTTCACATGTCTATGGAGTTACTGGATGCACCACATAGGTTACATGTTGAGGAGACCTCAGAACATATATGTGATAGTGAGTGACATCTGCAACAGGAATATGGTAGCTATACGGTAAGTGTAGTACACGTGCCTGTCTGCATAAATAGGTGTCAGAGTCAACACAGCCACACTCTCACAGGGATGCACACACACTGACACACTTGGCAGGGTCAGGAATAAATTCATCACTAGTGGGATTGCCACAACACAGTACATGTTCAGGTATCACATGCACCACAGGGATCATACAGGGGTTATATGGGCAAAGGGTATGTGAAGGTGTCTGACATCAGACAGCATGCTTCAGTATGCCATTGGGGGTTGTAGTGAGTGTGAATGTTGTCATACACATCATACAACACACACACAGACATGGGTTCCAGTTCTGACATGCATGGGTGCATTGCTTCATGGGTGTGTAGTGGTCGACAGTACCAGATGGCTATACAAGGCTAGGTGATAGGTATACCTTGGCATCAGGCCACATGACAATGGTCTGCATTGTGGCTCAGGGGTGTAGTGTCTGGACATGCCCACACAGGTGAGTACTGTATTCACCATCCAGTCACCTGGGTGACTATTGCGTGTGGCCAATGCTGTGCATTGCTTGCCATGTATGTGTTCCTTAGTCCATGACATGGACAGTGTCTGGGATGTGCACACCTCCCACATGCATGTACAGTGATGTGTAACTGTACCTGGGGTGTCTGGCCCATGTTGTATACACAGATTGTTATCATCAGATGTGCCAGTCCAGGCCTCATGTGGAGGGAACTGTTAATGGACAGCAGGTTGACCCTGCACCTACATTGATAGCATGATACCAGTATTCCCTGGTGTCAGTGGCATCTGTCCATACAGGGCAAGTATTTTAGGCATGGTATGTCCTTTGTGGGTCACATTTGATGGAACCACAGTTGTTGCAGGTGTCCAGTGGGGAACATGGGGGAGGTGCACTGTCGGCATGTACGTGCCTATTGGACTTATGGACAGGGTGCCATGCACTCTGTAGCCCACTGCAATCACACCATGGTTACTATCAGTGGGCAATATGCAGGGTACTGCCAACATAGCGGCTGCTGACTAGGCAAGTGTGTGTGTGTGTGTGTGTGTGTGTGTGTGTGTGTGTGTGTGTGTGTGTGTGTGTGTGTGTGTATGTGTGTGTGTGTGTGTGTGTGTGTGTGTGTGTGTGTGTGTGTGTGTGTGTGTGTGTGTGTATGAGACATGGGTTGAGATTGTTCTCTGGGTAATATGACGGCTGCTAACATTGTCCTGACATTGATGTCACATGTAGGGGTATGGATTTGCATCCCAGCCTCTCAGCTATTTCACATCTGTTATCCCTGTATGGTGGACATTGTGATATATACTAGGGCCACCATATAAGTATTTTGCAAAACCCGCTCCACATTGAGTCCAGTTGTTACACACTCACAGCCACCTCCACAGAGGATATGAATGACAAACACAGACACACAGGCAAACACACACACACACACACACACACACACACACACACACACACACACACACACACACACACACACACACACACACACACATACACACACACACAGAGCCACACACTTACATGCCATGTCTGGGATTAGAACTCCTACCTAACTAGTGTAGTACACTACAGCACTATGCAGCTATAGGACACGCCACAGAGATTACTGGAGTCCTCCTTCCCCAAAGGTGTATTTCCCAGTGAATAACATCAGCAGGATTGCCAAAGTAGGGCATTTGAATTGTACTGAGTGTGACTAGCCTAAAATGCATTGCTCCCTACACAGACATAGAAACACACACAAAACATCCACAACTGCCATGTGTGGGAATAGAACTCCTACCAGAGTTCTATATCATACTATGGCATGACGCTGTTATAGGACGTGCCACAGAAATTATTGGGCTACACCTTTCTGAAAGGTGTATTTCACAGTGGATGACATCAGCAGCCTTGCCAGAGTAGGGCATTTGAATTGTACTGAGTGTGACTAGCCTAAAAAGCTTTGCTCTCTACACAGACAGAGACACACACAAAACATCCACAACTGCCATGTGTGGGGATAGAACCCCTACCAGAGGTCTATATCACACTACAGCATGGAGCTGCTATAGGACACACCATGGGGATTAGTGGAGTACTCCTTCCCCAAAGGTGTATTTCACAATGAATGGCATCAGCAGGATTGCCAAGGTAGGGCATTTGAATTTTAGTGAGTGTGGCTAGCCTAAAAAGAATTGCTCTCTACACCGACAGAGATACACACACACACACACACACACACACACACACACACACACACACACACACACACACACACACGCAGTTGCCATGTCTGGAATTAGAACTCCTACCTTACTAGTTTATCACACAACAGCAGTACGCAGTTATAGGACACACCACAGAGATTACAGGGCTACACTTTTCCAAAAGGTGTATTTCACAGTGGATGACAGCAGCAGCCTTGTCAAAGTAGGGCATTTGAATTGTAGGGAGTGTGACTAGCCTAAAAAGCATTGCTCTCTACACAGACAGCAACACACACTTGCCATGACTGGGATTAGAACTCCTACCTAACTAGTTTATGACACTACAGCAGTACACAGTTACAGGACATGCCACGGACATTACTGGACTACAACTTTTTCAAAGGTGTATTTCAAAGTGGATGACCTCAGCAGCCGTGTCATAGTAGGGCTATGTGGATGGCAGTGTGTGTGCATGGGTCATAACCCATTCATCTAGAAGTTGATACACCACATGTGGGCACATGCAGGGCTATATTCCACAGGTACATGTATACAGCTGTGAAATGACTACTTCCTTGTACAGTCATGTTGCACAGCTACCACTTGCACCACATAGTCTATAATGCTGACAGATACTGGTGGCTAGTATTTACAGTGAGTGACAACTGAACCTCGTGGTTATAGCCATTTGTGTGCTGGGTGGGATAGACCTCATAATGGATGGCTCCTTGTCACAGTCACTCTCTTCAACACATCTATGTAAGTTTACGTTTGGCTTATTATAGTGTGTTGTCCTTGGATATAAGTCTGTATTCCTATCAACTGTGTGTACAAAGCATGAGTGGTGCATGCCGAGGAGTGTCTGCACTAACATCTGCAACTGCCAGATATGTCTGGTCCACAGTTGTTTGCAGACATGTGCTTCATTTGTTTAAGTGTGTGAGCATGCCCAGTATGACCTTTCAGTATGTTGTTGTCTGACATTGCCTTCATTTCTCTAAGTGTGTGAGCATGCCTAGTACGGCCTTCTATATTGCATGTGTGGATTGATTCCAGGTAGTTTATACTCCAGTGAAGACCTTTGTGTTGTACATCTACAGGTAGCAAACTGTTTCTGCAGGGTATCCGTCTATCATTTGGCAATATGGGGACAAAGTGTGCAGGGGATAGAGTGCAGTGTAGGTGATTGTGTCTGTGCTGTTTCAGCTACATGGTGCTGCTGTTAGTGGAGATATTCAGACATGTGTACTGTTATACACTGTGATGTTTTCTGTCCTCGTGTACTGTCAGGTGGACATTCCTGCTCACAGTGATGTCTTGGGGAACAAGGGTGACTGCAGCTGTGTGCAGTATTGTGGGCAGATGCCTACATATTCATGGTAGGTTATGGCATCCTGGTAGGGGAGCTGCAGACACTTGCTGCTGAGTCTGTGTATCCAGTTCAGCAGCTTGGTACAGTCATGGCAGAGGATCCCATACTTGTACATCCATCAACATGTCAGTATGGCCTTATATTGCTATGACAATATCTCACAGCTGTACAGATTTGCACAGGTTACCCAGAGGCAGGGGGCCATGATTCAGGACATTACCCCTATTGTGGTGTATGGGCAGGTATGCAGTCACCCATTTATGTGTTTACAGCCAGGGATAGTGTGTGCACACAGCTTTGTGTCGGCCCTTGCACATTCCATGGTGCTCATGCTCCCACCCCCCCCCCCCTCTGTTATTCTATCCTCTTCCTTACATTATGCATACATTCTCTGATACTTTCCCTAAGTGTATCACCACATCACAGGTGTGTGTTAGTGTTGGTCCATAGTTCATGCAGTGTGGCATGGTGGACATGTCACTATGGTTTATTCACATGGCCTTGCATATGGCTTATGTGGAGTGTGTTGTGTTATTTTGGTGTCCATGCCATAACATGAACTGGCAGTATGTGTGAGACACAGACCCTTGGCAGAGGCCTGTGGGCCATTAGGTGATGATGCAGGGCAGATGTGACAGGCCATTGCATTCTGTCAGTCCTACAGTCTCAGAACGCTATACAGTATATTCCCCTGGGGTGACATGGTAGGTGTGCTAGGTGTTCATGACAATACCTTCTATCAGTCTTGATCTGGTGGTGTGGATGCTGGCAGGGTGCTACCTACAGCTAGCGACACACCTGCATGAGACACCTGCACTGCATGCTGCATTCTATCGCTATTGCCATATACAGGCAGGGTCATATTGTACCCATTCCACACAGCAGGGGTACAACCAGAGAGGTACCTGTGGGTGGTGTTTGCGTGAGCTGGGTGCATGTGTGCTATGGACACTACTTGTATCTGACACATGGACACTACTTGTATCTGACACACAGATATGCATTGGGCATTTCAGTTATGCTTGCATGTGCAGGTACATCAGCTGTTTCCCAATACATCACTCCTACCTCCTTTGTGATCTGTTAGTGTTTGGGCAAACAACACTGGTATCTCCTACTACAGGACCAGATAATGTGATGCATACCTGTATGTACTATTCCAAGGGTGTCCATTTCACAGTGACACAATATATATTGCATGTTTGGGGTACTTTACCCTGTGTATTGCTTGTATATCTAGCCCAAAAGTCATGCCATGTCAGTCTTTCAGATGGTGACACATATTACCACCATACATTTAAATGGCTTACTGCTAGCTTGTGTTATACTAGTGGGTATTGCGTTTGGCACTGCTGTTGTGAGGACTTGTCCCTGTCATCAACAGTAGTGGGCAATGGCCACCAGGTCTTACCTAAACATGCATACATACCGACCACTCTCACACAATATGGAACACACACTGACCTAACACACACATATCTGCATATTGTGCATATGCTACAATCTATCCTGCTACGATGCCCACCTCTGTGTATCTGTGCTCCAGTGGTATTATACCTACACATACATGTTACTACATTTCTACATAGGGTTGTAGGGAGGGCACACCTGACTGTTACGACATATGTACATCGGATTGGGAGGGGGCACACCAGACCATTACTACATTTCTAAATAGGTTTGGGTGGGCACACCGGACTGTTACTGCATTTCTAAGTAGGGTAGGGGGGAGCACACCTGACTGTCTCTACATTTCTACAGAGGATTGGGGGAAATACCTGACTGTTACTACATTTCCACACAGGATTGAGGAAGGCACACTTGACTGTTACTACATTTCTACACAGGATTGGGGACACACACACCTGGCTATTTCTACATTTCTACATCTGACTGTTTATACATGTCTACATAGGATGGGGGGGCACACCTGGCACTTGTACACATTTGCTATGACTGTACTGGTATGTCATGTACTCCATTTCATTCTGTATTCTAACCTATCATGCTGACTAGAGGCATATCAGTGTACTACAGGTCTTAGCTTTGGTTGACCTACATATTAGTGTCAGACTTTCTATCCTTCTGAACTAACATCCCACTGCCTGACCTGCTGTAGTCTGTCTGTGTAGGCCTGGGGGTAGGTTACCCATAGGCATCATTAAGAGGCCATAGCACAGCCTCTGTTTGTGTTTGTCTACACCTATCCTGCTGGCTGGGACTGTTGTTGGCTATGTGAACCTCCCTGACTGGCATGTGTGAGTCATATGGACACACATGATGGCCAGCACATTTCCTGCAGTGGGTTTTGTCACCCTGTGTAGTACTGGCTACTATGGTGACTCCAGTATTTGTTACAGATATCATGGTGCCTCTGTTGGTGTCTACTATCTGCTGGCATACTGTTCAGCCACCCAATTCCCTTGCATGCTCACATCCATACCATAGATACAGGTAACAACACATTCTACTCCATTTGACAATTGGTAGGTTGATTGACTTACCTTGTGGGTGTTCCAGTATTGAGGATGGTGCTGAAGGGCTGCCTATGTCAGATGCGCATAGTACACTCCCTATACATGGTTGAGCATAGGTAGTGTCAAGTTTGGCATCCATTTTACTGTATGTGTGAGCCAGAGAGAGGTGTCTTTCCCTGGGTCCCTATTGTGTCAGTGTATGTGCTATGCGTTGTCACTTTGCCAAAGCCAGGGCATACTGGGTACGCCTCCATCTGCCTACTGGGGCAGGCTCAGGTTGTTCCTCCTCCAAGTCACTCTGTGCCTGCGCATTACTTGGCATTGGTGAGGGACTGTGTGGCCCTGTCCCATGCTGTTCCTGCTGCAGCTGTTTCTGCAGGATCATATTGTAGCATGGCACATACCATAATAATTTAAGTACATGTAGCTGGTGAGTACTGCAAGGCTCCACCGGATGTGTCCAGGCATGGGAGCCATGGCTTGAGCATCCCAAACACATGCTCTATTATACATCTGGTCTGTGTGTGTGCCTCATTATGGCATTCTTGTTCAGGTATGTGTGCATTTCTGATGGGTGTCATCAGCCACGGCTCTAGTGCATAACCAGCATCCCCCACTAGGTGACCATAAGGGATGTCCCCATTGGTGAATCTCTGGTACAGCTGCATCAGATGCCAGATGTGGGAATCATGATAGCTTCCAGGGCAGCCAGCACACACATTCATTATAATGCCCTGGGCACCACACACGACCTGGCAGTTGATGGACTGGAAGCCCTTGCAGTTGATGTAGACTCTGCCCTGATCACCAGGTGGTGCTTTGAAGCATATGTGTGTGCAGTCTATAGCACCCACTACCTCAGCGTATTCTGCTATTTGGTGGAAGAGATGCATATTGCTGGCCAACACCTCACGGTGTTGAGGAAATATATATGCTCACCAGCATGTGCTGACATGGCATCCAGGAACTGGTGGAATACTCTGGATGCTGATGCCTGTGAGATGCCCTTGATATCCCAGGTTGAGCTTTGGGAGGTACCTGTGGCTAGTATTCCTAGGCCTACACATACCTTGGTATCCACTGGGATGGGTTCCCCTTTGTCAGTTCTGTGTGTCAGACATGGCTGGCACAGCTCAACAATTTGCTGTAGGAGGTCCCTGTCCACCCTATAAGAGCTCCACTATCTCCAGCTCATATAGCCCCAGGTAGGTTACCCTGGGTCTATACACCCTTCTCCGTCTCCTCACTCTGGGTTGGTCAACAGCATTCACATCCTCGCCACCCTCGGCCTCTTGCACATGTTGTTAAGTGATGCTTGCTGCAGCCTCTATCATTTTGTAGTTTTGTTTGTTAAAAGTTCCCCCCTTGTAGACACCGGTGGTGTAGAGTATGGGAAAGATCAGAGGGAAAGGTGTTTGCATGGTTTATTGTAGTGTTCTGGGCTGGGCTGGTCTGCTGCCTGTGTAATTAGCTAATTCTGATATATTTCACCTGCCAGCTATGCTAGTTCTCATAGATTACCTTCCTACTGCTGTTTTCCCTTCCCATTACCTTCCTGTTTAAGCCCGAGGGCACGCTGCGCAAACACAGTGCTCAAATATACACAGAGCTGCTATTTCCTGGTTTACATTTTTTTTTCCTTTAAAATCTGGTGCGTGGCATGCACACCTGCTTAGGCAATGTAAAGAGTGCTAGGCAGCCTCAGACACACCCCCTTACTTAGCTCTGCTAAGCTAGGAGCAAACCCGAGCCACAGGGCTCCAATCCGCTTACAGTATGCCTGACAACCCTCCCCTCCCCATGATGTCAGCTAACTGCTAGGCTTGCACCAATCTATTCCTGCTCTTACACTGTTGGCAGCTGACTAGCATGCTGTGGAAATCTGAAATTCATTATCATTCCCCTCATTTGCATTGGATTGCCTGCTAATGCATAGTTACATGTCTCACACTGAGCCTCCCCCCCTTAGCAACCACTACTCACTGGCCATGTTGTCTTCTGCCTGCCATTGACTATAATGGCAGAATAATGATTTTAGTTAGAATACTTATTTTAGGTATATTTTCTTATTTTCCCCCGATCTCGTTTGCACGCCGCTGCCTTATGTTTAAAAAGCCGAGATCGGCTACAAAAAAAAATAAAAGTTGATTTTTGTATTTTTTACATTGTTTTCAATGCCAATGGCCTTATACTTGGCCATTGGCACGCTTCCTGACTGGTATGCATCCTTTATTTGGAGCTGTCACTGCTCCGGTTTGGAATTTGCAGAAATGTACTCGGTTACTAACCGAGTACATTTCTGCAGACTACGCTAGTCCTGCATGGCTGGTTTCCAGCATCCTGGATCACAAATTCACCTCATTTGCATAGATTTCTCCTACAAATGGGGTAATTTGTATACAGGGGCTGAGTCCGTGCAGGACTAGTGCAGGAGCGCTTGTGCACGCCCCTACTGGCTATTCCTGGATCGCACGGCAGACATATTGCCTGCTTGAGCTCCTGCACTGATCCTGCATGCCATGCAAGGCTTGCAGAATCCGAGGGATTGTCTTTATGGTTTTAAGTTTTTACTGATAAAAGTTTTTATAAACTATAAGGCAGTCAATCTAGCAAGAGATAAAGATAAATTCAAATTAGATATAACAAGGAAAAGAAGCCCACAAGCAATGCAAAGTCAATATAAATAGTGCACATTTAGTAACTCATAAAATACTTAGAAAAATAACCATTTTTCTTGCAGATTTTTAAACTGTCTCTTAAGCTTAGTACATAGCTATAAATCATTCAGAAATATCTTTTGCATCTTAAAATGATCACACATATCTATAAAATATCAATACAAATCTGTATTATAACAGTTAAGTAAACCTGAAAGTACAATTAATAGTGCTTATTTCCTGAGAAATTTGAAACTGAAACATTTTTAATGACATCTGATATTAATAAAAATTATGATCAATAAACCTAAGTCTTTTAAGTTACCATTTAAACAATAGCATAGAGGTATAATACATGGCTTCTTAACTTTCATTTGAAACATAGTTCCTTGAATTGTACATAATCATTCAGAAGTGATCAAATATCCTCTGTAACTACCGTTTAAGATACTGACAGCAGGAACCTTAAACATTAAGTATTAAAGACAAAATTGTGGCACTATGGAGCATATGTTGCATAGGTAGGCTACGGGAGGTTTTTGCAAGGCAGCTGGAGAGCTGCTCGTTGAAGTCGTGGTTATAGACCTCACTCTTGGAATTTATTATCAGTGATTTGGATTGCCACAGTGTTACTTTTCTCCATGCATCATGTGGTCCCTTTCAATAAAATGATCACAGTGAAGTGTGCATGATTCGCTGGTAATGCCTTTATTTATTGATTGCTTGACTACTTTTCTTAATCTCTTATATTGCCACTTGTGCTGCCAGTACCTTTGTTCATTCGTTTATTTACTGACTTGCTCATGCTTCCACTACTTTCACTTATTTATTCATATACCTGCTTACTTATATGTTTTCTTGCTTAACTACCTACCTGTGTCTCAGTTCCCCTGATGATGGTATACTAAACTGTCGATGCACAGGATATTCAATCACTGCTGAATGATTATGTGGCATTTAAGGAGCTATACTTAGATTTACCTAGCTACACACATACCATGCTTCTTATTCCTGAATTCTAGAAATCTACATATATTTATCTTTGCCTCAATTTGGAATGGGTCAGGGTACTATTGTGTAGCAAGTACTTTCTACAACCAAAATACAACAGTTTTTTTTTCTGGTTTACATCCTTTTATGGTTTATCTTGTAGAAACATTGCCATATTTGCACTTCCAACTTTCTCTAACAGGCTCTCTCTTCTGAGGTAAATCCAAGCCAAATAATTCATTAGATTATATACTTTAATGAGTGGGTCATTTGGCTCTCCCTGTTGTGATCTGTTATATAGTTTCAATTTAGGAGAAAAAGCAGCACTCAAAATTAGCAATGATTCCAGCAAGGCATTTTAAATATCAGGCCTTTAAAGCACCGTGCATTCCTTGCAGAACTGAATTCTGCACTTTGGTGTGATACTTGCATAGTTAGTACAATCAACATTTACAGATTCTCTGATATACCTCAAAATGTTGCATAGTTTCTATCTTGAGCCATTACTATTATTATTATTATTATTATTATTTGCTGTAAAGTGAAACAAGACTGTTGCTGCTTTGTTTCTCTACCCTGTAAGCATTATAGCACTACCACAGGTGAAACTATTTGTATTGTCAGACTGAGCTCTGTAGCCATGAAGTATTTGATGACAGGTGTCAAGGTCTGAATCCTAGCTGCACCATTGATTTGAAATGCCTATATCAAACTGCCCGAAAGTATTTCCTACACATTTTTTCAAATTAAAGCAGACAAAAATATTTGTTGGCTAGGATGTGGCAAGATTTATAGAGGTTACACTTAACCTCTTTAGTAGGACTTTTCATTTTAAGACTGTAACATATCAATACCCTTAGTATTATACAGTGAGGTACCAGAGACTTTTGAAATTCACACTCTGCTAACTATACTTTGCTTATTTCCATGAAATCACTAAATATTATTCTTGGTTGCTAGCAGAGTTTCAGTAAAGTTTGTAGTAATACAGCTAATAATTTCAGCAGATTTCTCAGATAATATCACAGATGCATCGTTGGTTGAGCATATCTGAAGGATGGATTAGTTCTTTATGGCAAGCATTTCATCAACTCACTCCGCATTAGCTTCCTTAATTCTCTATAGCACATTACCATTTCCATCTTTTAATTTCACTTTTATCCAGCTTCTAAGTATTTTCTTTTTTTCTCAGTATTCTGCTTTTTTCATAAAGTGCTATCTATGGCAACATTTTCCTGGTCTATATTATAAGAACGAAGTTTTACAACTTCGAACACCATATGGGCGACACCATATGACCAAAGTTGTAAAACACTGAAACCAAAATAAAAAATGTAAAAATAAAAGAAATACTTACCTGATCGCTCTGAGCATGGGGGCAAGCCCCTCATGCACCCCCCCACACACCCCCGCTACTTAAATATACCAACTCCGAGATTGCACTACGTTGAAGTAAAGGGAAGAATTCCCTGTGGCAATCTCCATTCATGCTTGTGAGATTTTAAATATTCGACCATTTGGTGTTGCCCTTATGGTGTTCAAATATTTAAAACTTCATTCTTATAATATAGACCCACATTTTCCCACTATGTTTTCCATTGCATGCTTTAGTTTTGTTTTCACATTCTTTCACAAATTTTATTTTCCTTATTTAATTTATAAAGTTCTTCATCACTTTTGTGAATGCATTTTCTGTTTTATTCAGTTTATATTTGTTAGTTTCAGGTCTTGTTCAGCTTTCTTCTTATATTTATGTCCACCTTCACTAATATGTTGCTTATGTTTCCCTTTTCCTCTCTTTGACTTTCATTTTGAAACACTACTAGGTTTCTTTACATTTTCTTTCTCTTCTTTCCACAGTCTTATTGAAAAATTCTTCTCTGTTTTTTTTACCTCTATACATGGTCACTATTTGCTTATCATCACAATAAGCACTATCAGGGCCGGTGTTAAAATTCTGTGGGCCCCCAGTAATGGCATAGAGGTATAATACATGGCTTCTTAACTTTCATTTGAAACATAGTTCGTTGAATTGCACATAATCATTCAGAAGTGATCAAATATCCTCTGTACCTACCGTTTAAGATACTGATAGCAGGACCCTTAAACATTAAGTATTAAAGGCACAACTGTGGCACTATGGAGCATATGTTGCAGGTAGGCTAAGAGAGGTTTTTGCAAGGCAGCTGGAGAGCTGCTCGTTGAAGTTGTGGTTAGACCTCGCTCTTGGAATTTAGTATTTGTGATTTGGATTGCCACAATGTTACTTTTTCCTTGCATCATGTGGTCCCTCGCGAGTCACGTTGGGGGCCTCTAGTCATTTCTAGTCTACATATCACCCTGTCACTGCCACCCTTCCTAAGCAGCCTCTTAATTCATGCTGCAAATTTGTAGGAGTAGTAATCACAGACTGACCTGTAGCTACAGTGCTCTTACATTACAACAGGCCTATGTAGCACACTATGTAGGCCCATCTCACAAAGGGGCTTTTAGATTTACTGGAATTTAGTTGCATCAATGATACAGTGCAGCAACTTTATATACAGGTATGGACTTTGTGAAATAATGCCCTGGGGCTATTGTTTCAGCCCCTCCGAACACACACATACAGAGACACACACACACACACACACACACACACACACACACACACACACACACACACACACACACACACACACACACACACACACACACCAACCATACCCTCCAGTCATCCCCTGCCCCCCCCCCCAGTCTTGGGTTCCCTATACCATGCACATTACTTTTTTCTTCCCTTCCTTACATTTTGTCTTACTCTTCAGCTTTTTCAAGAAGCCATGACTTTCTATATGCTTTGAAGTGCATTTTGAAGGTTTTATTTTTCTTTTTACACAACCTTTTTATCCAATGATGGCTTGAACAGAACTTTTGATTAAGGAAAGAAACTGTGTTGCTGTTCAGCTTTAGTTTTCCTTGCATCTTTTCAACACACCTTTCTTGACCAAGTAAGTACAGCAAAAACCATTTAGGAAATAACGCAGTAAAGCCAGAGTCCCCAGAAGCCATTGGGTTATGTATGTTCTGAAATACATTTAGAGCATTTTCCCAACATTTTAATTCAATGGTAGCCTAAATAAAACTCAGGAGCATGAAAAGAATTTCAGTCTTATTTATTTATTTTTTTTCTTTCAAGGAAGACATAAGTTGTACCAAAGGCTTGATGTTCAAAGATGGCAAAATAGTAACTTGTGAGTTGTTGTCCGGATATGCAGGTCCTATCTGGGAACTGCCTGCCTATGCATCTATTTGGTGTTAGACTGGGATGAGGTTCGAATTGCCACAGGCATGTATTTCAAGTGACTGGTGACAGATGTATACACAGCATGTCTCCTCACTCCTCAACCCAAACTGTCAAATGGAGCTACTTGTATACATGCTTGAAGTGTGATTGTGAGGAAAGTGGAAAAAAAAATAATGACTGCAGTAATGCATTCTTCTTTGTTGTTCCTAAACAGGACACTGCCCCTGCACAAGCTATAGTAACTTTCTTTGTACACCTCTAAGGTCTGTGAGAAAAGTAAAAAAACAATGACCACAATGTCCTCAGCCCAAACACAAGCTATAATAACCTCATGTGCACACCTCTAAGGTTTGACTGTGATGAAAATGAAAGTAAGAACCACATGAATCCCCCCCCCCCCCCACACACACACACACATAACCTACATCAGTTTTCTGTACATAGAGATATGAGCAGGGCTAGTTTTAGAATAGGTGCAGTTGAGAACAAAGGCCATTATCAGTTTTATCCTACCAGGGTCATATCACAGCCCTGTTCAGGTTAAAAAGTGTTATAAGAAAATGAATACATTTTTTCCTCCTCATTTTTCCCCAACCAGCAACAGATTTTGTGGGGTTCCCACACAGTCATGAGTGATTAAGGGAGCCCCCTGTATCCAGTTATAGAGTCTGGGTTGTGGATCCCCAGGCTATTAGAAGATCTAAGTGTCTGAATGTTCTGTGATATTTTATGTTAATTACCTCTGAAATATGATTATTTGTTAGCTACATTTTTTACTGATATCAGGAAGAATAATCTGTGTGTCCTAGCATTATTGGGTGTGTGCACAGATAAAAATCACTGATATTTTTGACACACACACACACACACACACACACACACACACACACACACACACACACACACAAGCATAAACCATAGCAATACTAGTTTTGTACTTATTTCAACAATGCAGTGTGCAACACTTGTGCTGGCACACCAGATCAGTGACTGCCATTTAACAGTCATCAAACAGCAGCAGAGTTAAGTCATTTTTATTTACCTCAGTGAGGCATAATGCAAACCTGTCACTGTCCCTGATTTCACAGACTTTCCCTGATTTTTCTCATAATTTTGCTCTATCCTTCGAAAATGTTTGATTTGCTTGTAAATCATTCAGGATTACAAACAGTCAATAAATCCAGCCATCAGATTTTCATACTTACTGTCCAAAAAATGCATGTTTATACAAAAGGTGTTATAGTATTAACTTTTTTAATTGAATTAGATTAATATTTAAAACTTGTTCCTGATTTTAAACCTTTATTCTGCTGTTATATATATTGCACTGGATTCTTCTGCAAAGAAGTTGAAAGTTGTAGGATCTGGTGTTCTGCCAGTATTTAAAAAACAGCCTGAAAGTGAAAACCATCCCTGAAGATCAGAAGCATCAGCTTTTCTTAAAATCCAGAATTTGCACTGGTATCAGTCTCTGCTGATCTCTCTAATCCTTATCTTGCTTAAGTTCATTATTAGCATTATCCTAACAGGGTCATATCACAAACCTAGATGGGTTAAAAATCATAATCATAAAATTAATGCATTTTTTTTCTCCTCATTCTTCCCCAACCAACAGCAGCTTTTGTGGGGCCACCACACAGTCAGCGATGGTTAAGGGGTCTCCCTTGAAGCCATGGGAATTGCAAGTACCTAAGCTGGCTATGTTGTTAGTTTTAATTGAGTGAATGTCCACTAAAAGATTTTAACTAAGCCAGGAGCACTATGTCAGTCATAAAATATTTAATTAAACTGTGAAGCCTGTTGCTTGATAAAACATTGTCACTATAACCAGAGGTATCTTTGAATTTTATAGGCAATATAAATAACAGTTATTACCCATTTGGTTTATTAAGTACATAGTATTGCTGTACTAATTTTTGTTGGTTTGACAGACATGTTATAAAATATCAAGATAAGACAACTTGCTGTGGATGGGGGCCCCCCAGCAACAGGGGGCCCAGCAACCGCAGGGTTCGCTGGTGACTAAAGCCAGATATGAGCACTATAGCTTCATTGTTAGCTGAATGGTCTCGGCTAATTTCTGTTTTAACTTAAATGAGATATGACAGCTCCAATCATACTCCTATTACAGCATCTTACTTAGCAGCAAACTGTCTTAAACTAACAGTGTTTCTTAAGCAATCAATAATTCCTATTTTTTTAGACTACTCAGCTTTGACTGAGCTTCCTTTTCTTGGGTTCATGATGCAGAAGACAGCTTGCCCATCCCATACTATGGATCTACTATACATGCATTGTTTACCTTACTGTAGATTAACAATTTTGGGGATGGGGGGAGCTCTGCTGGGCCTGTGTCAAGATGGCAGTTTAAGAATGATGATCTGTTCCAAAGAAAACAAGTACTGTTAAAACAAAGAGTGACAAGCAAAGTGTGTGTGTGTGTGTGTGTGTGTGTGTGTGTGTGTGTGTGTGTGTGTGTGTGTGTGTGTGTGTGTGTGTGTGTGTTTATGTGCTGTTCTCAGCAGTATTAGTAAGAACAGTTAATTAAAAATGCTAGACAAGCTGGATTGAGTTTTAGTAATATTATAGGTTCATAGGTTCATAGGTAGGTACTAGGCTATCTGCCCAAGGGCATTTATAAGCCTAGCCAGAGTGTGTTGGCATTTGTTGACCCATTGATTAATTAACTGATCCTCTGTCAAGCAGAGCCAATGAAGTGATCCCAGGGGTGTATTTTCTGTTACCCATCCACTCGTCAAGGTTTCTCTTGAAGAGTGTTAGTGAGGGGCTCTGCCTGATGTAATCTGGAATTTTGTTCCAAAGCATGGGGTGTCTCTGTGACAGGAATATATTCCTCCAGCATGTTCTATTTATTGCTGTGGTGAGGTTTAGCTCACTAGAGCGTGTGAATCACAGTGATGTGGATTTCTTTAGGTGGAGCATGTCCATCAATTCTGAGTTGGACATGGCTTTGTAAGTCAGGCAGAGATCACCTCTGAGTAAGCAATATGCCACTGAGTACAGCTGGAGTTTTTTCAGTTGGGCTGCATAGGACATATGTTTGAGGCCAGTAGTCCTCTTGGTGAGGTACTTTTGTGGTCTTTCCAGCTGTTGGTAGTGTCTTGTGAGGTACATCTCAAATGGGTCATTGTACTCTATGATGGGTCTAATGAGTGATGACTAGAGGGGCACTATAACCTCTTTATTTCTAGATGTGAACCCTTTAGTAATTAGATGGGCTACATAGAAGGATTTCCTAACTACTTTGGCAATATGATTGTCAAAGGAGAGATTACTACTACCTGGGTCCCCAGATCTATTATTACCACTTCTGTATTAAGAGGCTGCCACCTATGTGGTAATTCGTGGGTGTTTTGTTTTTCCCAAATGGGATGACTATGCATTTTTGGCATTTAGGTTGAGGCCATGACTTTGACACCAGGTGTCCATCTCAGTAAGGCCCTTTTGGAGGATGTCCGTGTCAGCTGGAGAGTCAATTATGGCTCCCAGTTTGCAGTCATCGGCAAACTTGGTTAACCATAGTCGTCCTGTGTTTGCTTGTACTTCTGAGAAGTATATGCCGAACAGTAAGGTTCCAAGGACCAAGCCTTGCAGGTCACCACTTGTGACTGGTTTAGACTCGGACCTTGAGCCCACTATTCTTACCGTGTGAGTTCTGTCTGTAAGCCAGTTGGCAACCCATCTCATGATGTAGTGGTTTATGTTCAGGCTGGTGAGTTTTTCTGTAATACCTGAGTGGGGAATGGTGTTGAAAGCCTTGGCAAGGTCACGGTAGGCTGTGTGAACCACCTTTCCCTCTTCTATGGCCTTGGTGACTGTTTCAAAGAAGTCAACCAGGTTTAGTAGGCATGATCTGCCCTTAACAAAGCCAAACTGGGTCGGGTCAAGTGTTTGGAGGTTCCCAATGTCTTTGTTAATGAGTTCCATGATGATGCTCTCCATAGCCTTGCAGACCAGGCTAGTCAGGCTTATGGGGCAATAGTTACCAGGGGCAGTTGTGGCCCCTCCTTTGTGGAGAGGAATAACCATTGCTGTGCTCCATTCTATGGGCACGTAGCCTGTGGAGAGGCTGAGGTTGAACAGCAGGTTTAGGTGGGGGGGGTTAATTCATTCTGTAGTCCGTGCAAGACGCAGCCTGGGACACCATCTGGTCCCATTGTGCTGTGTTTTTGGCTTTTGAAAGTTTGCACTGTATCTATCTGCCAGGATGTTGGCAATATCAGTAGGTTCAGTATATTTTGTGCTATTTTGCACTAGTTCAGTGCATATCTGCGAGTTGCCACTTAGATTCTTAACATAGCTAAAGAAGGCTTGGTGGTTATCTCTTGAATCCTTGGCTATTTTTCTTTCAAAGTTAGCTTTGGATGATTTCATGAGGGACCTTAGTTTTTTACTGATACTGATCAGGGATGTCTTTCCTTCTTGAGATTTGCTTTTTCTCTGAACTAGTTTCCTTCTTCTATTGTATAGCGTGTTTATTGCAGGGGTCCACCAAACTGGTTTTCTTCTCTTAGAGGAGTGAGTCTTGTTTTTTCTAGGGATGGCATGATCCATGCATCCTTGTAGGTGCTCATAGAGTGCATTTGTAAATGTTTCGGCATCTTGGGCAGCATTATCCTTTAGCGTGGGGGGCTGTAAAACTTACCACCTCTGTCTTAAGTAAGGTGAAGTTTGCATTAGGAAAGTTTTTTACTGTAGTTTCTTTAGTTGGGGGTGGTGGTGGGGTGTGGACATCCAGAGTGATTAGTTTATGGTCTGATCTAACCAGTGACGGGTTGACCTCCGGTGTGGAACACCTGTCGCCCATGTTGGTGATGACCAGGTCCAATATGTTTTCACCTCTGGTAGGGAAGTTTATCAGCTGATCCAGGGCATTTGAGTTGATGAATTCCAAGAAGCGCTGGGCCTGGGAATTTGTACTCAAGTAGTTTTCCCATTGAATGGTAGGGTAATTGAAATTGCCCAGTATCAGGGTGTTTGGTAGGACCTTCATGTTTTCCAGTGTCTCCAGAAAGGTGGAGTGGTGGTTCTGGATCATGGAGGGTGATCTGTAGCAGGCCACAATTTGCATTGCGGATTTGCCCAATGTTAGTTACACATGGATGATCTCAGAGGTATCATGCTGCACCACTAACCTGGAGGTATAGGTATCCTTGATGAATATGGATGCACCTCCTTCTTTTGTGTTTCGGTCCGTGTTCTGTGGCCAAAACGTGTGGTATGAGTTGTAGCCCGGTAGTGCTGGGGTGCTCGCTGGAGCCTTGAACCAGGTTTCAGTTACTGCACAGATGTCGACGTTCTCCATACTGAGGAGTGCTTCGAGCGCATGCATTTTGAGATTTAAACTCCTGGCATTGAGTAGCATAACCCTCAGTTTTTTGTTAATTGTGCTGCTTACAGAGGTGGGTTTGACTTTTGAGCCTTGCCTAAAAAAGGCACTATGGGGGCAGCAAGAGCCTTGGCCAGTATTTGAAAGCCTAGGGGTGACAGGTGCAAGCTGTCTCTTGCAAAGTAATGCAGCTTGTCGAGCATGTTGTCCCAGGCTGACAGACACTGGATCCCCTTTGAATGACACCAGAAGCTTAGCCAATTGTTGAAACTGAATCATTTTTTTCTTTATACTGAGGTATCATTCTTGGTGAGGGCAGGATGCTACTCAAGGTCAGGGTCATACCAGCCTGGGCTGCAAGATCAGAGAGCTCTTCCATGTCTCTTTTCATGTAGTCCAGGGAGGTATGTCTCAGGTCATTCACACCAGCATGAACAATGAGAGTCATATTTGTACTTGTTCTGGAGTGACCTGAGTGCTTGTGTTATGTGGTGGATTCTGGCTCCCAACAGGCAGCTAACAGTAACCTTCTGCTTGTCCAGCCTAGTGAGTGGGACGTCAGTGTGCCTGACTATAGAGTCACCTATTACTAGTGTGTTAGGTATGTTATTTCGCCTTAAGGGCTGCGATTGTGCAGCACACTGATTTTGTGTTTTATGTGTTGTCTGGTTTATGACGGGAAGTGCAGGTTGTTTTGGTGTCTGCTTTGGAGGTCTCTGATGATTTTGTAGGTTTTTCTTTAGAGCCTCCGAGTATGATTTTGTGTATTTATGTGTACTTTTTGCCAGTGCTGTTTTAGTAGGTCTGTGTGTGGCTGGAGGTGTGGTGCAAGTGTTAACCTTCTCCTCTTGACTGCCTGTTCTAGTCTTGGGTGGAGACAGCTAAGCTTCCAGTTTGGCTGTGTAATTGCATCTCTCGCATATGTTAGTGTTTTGTGGTAGGAGGAGAGGGCTGTCTGTGTACATGAGGCAGTTGTAACATTGCCTCAGGATACCCACATTCACCAGCTGGACTGGAGAATGCACCTGAATTTGCCCTTTGGTCATGCTTGAATAGTAGGGTGAGCTGCTTAGTCACTTGGTTGGTGAGGGATGAATAAAGAGCCTTGACCTGCTGGGCAATCAGTGTCAGGGTATATTAGTGCTTGCTATTAGGTCTTAGCAAGTGCTGGGCTGTAAGATGCTTTTTAAGTGCTTAGGTTGAGAGTTAGACTAGTTTCAAGGGAAAAACTGAAGAAGAGACTTAGTGGAGCCGGGAATAATTAAACCGTAGCTAACCGGAACTGCCCAGTGCGCAAAACCGTGCAAACACGGTTTTTATAGTAGGGAAATAAAAGAGAGAGAAATTAACCCAAAATGGCCAATAAACTACTAACTGGAACCACTCCTCCAGGGACAGATAGGTTGCTCAAAGCTCCCCTGTCTCACAGGTGAACAGAGAAACTTCCTTCTATCCAAGTAAGGTATGGGCAACTCAGAAACTAGTATCACAGCCCTGAATTCAGCACTAGCCTGAAAACTGGACTATACTAGCTTAGAAAAGCGGAAACAAGGATTTTTTTTTCATTTTTTGAAAAGATAAGGCAAAAACAGTAAAAAATACACTTAAAACAGCTTTAAACGACTACAAACAATCAGAAAAGGCTATCGCTCTTTAGTGTGTAGCCTACAACAGTTAAACAAATTATTTAAACAAAAAACTTTTTAAAAGTGCAGGCAGTCAAATAAGTACAATATGTGAAAAAAACAAGCTTTTAAATCACAATAAACCCCAGAAAATCTGCGTTTAGGTGGAAAACAGTTAAGTACAGCAAGAAAGTACAGAAAACTGATACTTAATCACTCCAAAGTCTCTCTTCTAAGCTAGAAGGCTTGCATTAGTTTAAGGCTTTCTAGTGCTACCCAGTAGGTTAGGTACAGGAAAGATGGGAAACAAGCACAGATGTGGCCTTTTAAACCAGAAAATTGAAAGAGACGGGCAAACTGTCCAAATGGTCAATAAACTACAATTTCTGGGCCAAGAACCTCTCCTCTCATGGTAGATAGGCTACCTAGTGCTTACCACTCCCACTGATAAGCTAGAAGGCTTTCTTCCAACACAGAAAGGCTTGTGGGGCTCAGAAGCTTACCAACAGTCCTGGATACAGCAACTCTGTATCTGGACTAGGCTAGTTACAGGAAAGGTGGGAAACAAGCGCAAGTGCGGCTTTTAAACCAGAACATTGAAAGAGACGGAAAAAAACTGCCCAATCGATCAATAGCTATAATTTCTGTGACAGGAACCACTCCTCTTGTGGTAGATAGGCTACTTAATGCTTACCACTCCCACTGATAAGTTAGAAGGCTTCCCTCCAACACAGAAAGGCTTGGGGGGCTCAGAAGCTTACAAAGAGTCCTGGATACAGCAAATCTGTACCTGGACTAGACTAGTTACAGGAAAGGCGGGGAACAAGTACAAATGTAGGCTTTTAAGCCAGCAAGTTGAAAGAGATGGAAAACTGCCCAAACGGCCAAATAAACTACAATTTCTGGGCCAAAACTCACTCTTCCCATGGAGGATAGGCTACCTAGTGCTTACCACTCTCACTGATAAGCTAGAAGGCTTCCCTTCAACACAGAAAGGCTTGGGGGGGCTCCGAAGCTTACTAACAATCCTGGATACAGCAACTCTGTAACCGGACTAGGCTAGTTATAGGAAAGGTGGGAAACAGACACAAGTGCATCTTTCAATCCAGAAAGTGGAAAGAGATGGAAAAAAATTGCTCAAACAGCCAATAGCTACAATTTCTGGGCCAGGGACCACTCCTCTTGTAGTAGATAGGCTACATGATGCTTACCACTCCCATTGATAAGCTATAAGGCTTCCCTCCAACACGGAAAGGCTTGGGGGGCTCAGAAGCTTACAAAGACTCCTAGATACAGCAAATCTGTACCTGGACTAGACTAGTAACAGGAAAGGCAGGAAACAAGCGCAAACAGAGACTTTTAAATCAAAAGGTTGAAAGAGATGGAAAAGCTTCCCAAACAGCCAATAAACTAAAATTTCTGGGCCAGAAACCACTCTTCCTGTGGTAAATAGGTTACCTAGTGCTTACCACTCCCACTGATAAGCTAGAAGGCTTCTCTCCAACGCAGAAGGGCTTGGGGGGGGGGGCTCAGAAGCTTACCAACAGTCCTGGATACAGCAAATCTGTACCTGGACTACACTAGTTATAGTAAAGGCAGGGACCAAATGCAAAACGGGCTTTTAACCAGAAAGTAGAAAGAGATGGAAAAACTGCCCAAACGGCCAATGAACTACAATTTCAGGGCCAAAACCCACTCTTCCCATGGTAGATAGGCTACCTAGTGCTTCCCACTCCCACTGATAAGCTAGAATAAGCTGATATTAAAAAAAATAGTTGATGTGATGTGCCTATTAAGGAAAGACTGTAGGATATCCAGAATGCTACAGATGGGCTTAAAGCAGTATAATCGTGTTCTACATTTCAACTACAGGTTTAGTTTACCAAATTATAAAAGGCAGTGAAGCATTGTAAATGTATGAAAGCTTGTGGATTTTAACTTTTGCTTTGAATAAAACTTTTCTGTGTTTTTCCATTTTTCTTGTACTAGATATTTGCTAATTTTGGACTGTTTCAGTTTAACTAGGACATGTTTTTATTAAAATGCACAGTACTCTTGTGCTTTCATTTACTAGGAAAAGAAATATTCAATGAAAGGGAAACTTGAAGGTTTGGAAAACAGATCAATTAGTGGATCCCAAGAATGGTGAAGCTGCCTGAATGCTTAGAAGGATGTGATACTGACCATTTAATGGAAGAAAAATTGCCCTTATCATATGCAGAACTGCATTTATTGGCTCACAAACAGAAACACCTTATAGAATATGAATACTAACTTGGAACCAGAAAATATCTAGAAAATAATTATAATAAATATGCCCCTATAGGTCACATTAGTTAATTTAGCAAAGAAAAAAGGAAATTGTGACTTGTTAATATAAAGTAAGCATGCTCAACGATCAAGGTTTAATTCCCTTTATATATAATACAGGACAAAAGGCAGCAATGGGAAACTTACATTATATAGCTCCATTAGTCATACTGTGGAGGGACAAAAATACATATTTTCAGGACTAATTGCTTCAGTTTAACAATCACAGATGAGATTAGATTATTAGTTAGATGTAAAAATAATGAAACTAAAATTGATGAAAACCATTGGGCACCAGCACCCATACCTCTCAGATAGTTTACTCAAGAATTTGGCAGAAAGCCAAAAATAATGGTGAGGGGCAAAGTCCTAAAATCAGAGACATTTTAACTAATTTTCTTGGAAAGTTAAAAGGATAACATGTTTTGTTTCAACCTGCATTTTCTAAACAGTAAGTTTAAAACTCTAATGTCTAGCTTTACTGATACACAGTAATTCTCTTTAGAAGGGATAGGACATGTATATGAGGCCATATCAGTAACATTATGCAAAATTCTGGACAGGTGAGTATATGATAGCACATTCTATAATAAGTGGTGCTTTTACAAAGAGAAATTGCTTTAACAAGATGCAAACAGAATGACTGAGAAAAATATTCACAGAGATGGCAAGCAAGACCCAGACCAGAGATAGTTGTAATGGAAGCGTGTCAGGAAAAATAATTGTGTTGACAGTTGAAATGTTTGAAAATAAAATGGGAAATGAAATTCTGAGAGACGGCCACCAAAAGAGATAGAAAATAAAAGCAGAAGATAGGCCATTGTGGGTGTTTGTTATTCTCAGAAAGATAAATGTACTGACAAGAAGAGTAGAAATTTTGGACGTTAGTGACATCAAGGTTTCAGGCCCATAAATAGACGAAGTGCAGCTAACAGATCCAGAAAGAAGGCAACATGGGCTACTGAAGACAAGCTAAGAATGCATATTCCAAATGAGTGAGAACAGGACTGTAATGGTGAATTTATTATATGAAAATGACTGACCATCATTTTCTTTTTTATGCAGTGTGTTTTTACCCCTTATTACATGCTGGAGTACTTTTTAAGCTGTGAAGACAGTGCATTTAAAAAAGTGTGTGGAAAATAAGATTCCAAACAAAGACATTAATACAGAAAAAAAATGATGTTGCATGGAAGATTCAGGTTTTAGTGCTTTAAGATACGACTGGAGGCAATGTGTTATGAAAACTAAAATATGTCAAGAAAAGTTTTATTAACTGTAAAGTAGAAAATTGAAAATGTATGTGATTGAAGTGTTTATTTCTGCATATGTGAACAGGGATTATGCGAGTCTGAATGATACAATTTCAGCAGGGTAACTACTCTGACTCAAAAAACGCCTCTATTTCATCTCAGAGTAATCTATTGACAACAAAGCTGATGATAAGGAGTATGTTATTCTGTGAACACTGAGTAGACAATGCTGCTGGAGAGAAGAACAGAGAGACAGAGAAAGAGAGAGAGGGGAAGGAAGGAAGGATATATTTAAATTATTTTTACCACTCTACTGCTATGTAAAATGAATAAACTTACAATCTTGAAAATACTATAGAAGAGTTGATTATTTAGTTTTTGTAACCATTAGTGTTTATGAAGTCGTTTAATGAATGTTTTCATGTATGTGGGATATGTCTGGTCATATTTAGACTGCAGGGGGTGGAGATAGTGATTGGTATGGTTACAGAATAATTGTGGAAATCCAAGCCCTGAACATCCTAATTTTTTTCTTTCATTCCTCTTTTTTTAATTTGTCCCCAAGACTGCCAGTGGTGATTTCCATGGTATTGCAAATATTCTGCAATTCCATGTTTTTTTCAAACTGTCATTAATGCAGAAGCTCCCAGCAGTGCTGTCATGGATTCATAGGTCTGGGATCATAATCTGACCACTCTCAAAGGTCTTCTGAACCATGTTTTGACTGGTACATCAGAAATTAAGGGGTTGGCAGCAAACAGCACAAGTGATATCAAAACACCTGCCTCAAAAATCCAAGCTTCTGCACTTGTCCATCTCACTCAATGCATAAGCGATCCAGTCATTACAGAATAAAACAAGCACATGAGAAAAGGTGATTAAGAAGTTAAAAGACAGTTGGATTCACTGGAGAAACACCATAGCACAAATATTTTTTGCCTACTGAGAATAAAAAAAAGGCTCAGATGGGAATAGCAAGCATGCACTTTTGTTAAATATTCCCCTGAATCATTGGGTTGAAATATACAAATTACTGTTAAATGAGCACACAGAGTTTTTCATCTTGTCCTTTCTGCATTAATGCCAATGCACCATATTATCTTCCATCAAATTAATTTCATTGGTAGACAACAATAATGTTACTAAAGAGGAACTATTTTGTTCATGTCAGCTCTTTATGCTATAAAAAAAACATTTTAACATATTTCAAATATCCAGCTAATTTGATTATTGTGTTAAATAGGCCAAAACATTACTTTGACTCTGCAGATCAAGCAGGCTCTTACATTCTTACAAAAGAATATACTCATGACTGAGTTACTGAGTTTAGTTCCACAAGTTAATTAGTGCAGATATCTGACTCTATAGCCATGGGTATTGTACAATAATATTCTTCTCCCCAGGAAGTCCCACACCACTCTAAATTAATTCCTCACCCATGGAAAACTGTGGCCATTCCTGCTATATGAGACAGACTGTGGGATTGACCGAATAGTGGAGACACTACCTAGAGGGATGAGTTCATCCGACAAACTTCTACATAAAGAAGTCTCTAGACAACTTTTTACAGTTAACAGTAACAGATTTGATTCCCTTATTGTTGAACAAAGTGATGTGGTACATGCTGCAGAGCTGATCTCTCCTTCGCAGCCTTCAATATATTCTTCTACTTCCACTGGACCACCACCCATCTCACCAGGAGATCAGACCATCCATTCATTTTTACTAGGTGATATAGGGAAATCACCTGTCCAGTTTGGGGTTAGTACCTCAAGGTAGCTCTGCAAATCCAAATCTAAAAAAATCAAAGACTTAATCATGTTTCCATAACAGCTGTTATTATTATTATTTTTTTAAACTTAACAGAGAAACTCAGGGCTTGGCCAGATTCACCCACATGTGAATACTGCAATTTGTATTGCCTTTTAGGGTTCAGATTAAACTAGTGGATGCACTTGTTGCATCCTACTTCACCATTGTTTAAAAGGTGGTGTACTCCACATGGTACTTGCAAAAACTCATATCATGCTGCAATAGGCATAGTGATGCCTGTATTCTATGAGTGAGTATTCAGTTGTCATTTTTAATAATTGTTCTTAACGTGTGGTTTAAGTGTTTTAGTTTTGTTAATCCCAGTTTAATGTTTAACTGTTTATATATTTATTTATTGTTATTATAAGCATTTTAAATATTATGTCTCTAAATAATCAAGGGTTACATTCCAAAAGTAGTGAAATCTATGCAGTTATTGGTTTAAGAAAATGGAGTGTGAAGTAGCTTTTGTATAAGAATTGAAGTAAGAAAAATACATAAGTGCTGTTTGGTGTATGTAATCAGTGGCAGCTGGTGACTTCAAATCAAAGGGGGGGCTGCAGGAGACAGTTGACTGGGTGGGGCCAATGGGAAGGGGTGTGACAAACTAGAAAGGGGTGGTCTATGCTCAAAACCACAAAAACTGGGACTTTAATTAAATACAGTACCCTGGGTGCCAAACAGTCATTATGAGTGTCCATGCAATGCAAAATGAAGTGTAGAAGAAAAAAATATTCAATTCATTGGCTACATGACAGCTTAATTAATATCTACATGGAAACAAAAAGGTTGTGAGGCATGAAAAAATAAATTATTTTTTAAATACATTACTGGAATGCCAGTCAAAATCAAGTATAAAAAAACAAGCAGCACTCAGCTCAAACTACTTCTCCTTGCACTGCAGTTCTAATTATAATTTATATTCAGCTTTATAAAAGTACCAAGTAACATGCTGAAAGTAGCAATCTCTGTGATACCCCCACTTGTAAAACTGTTTCTTATCCAAAAAAGACCTGGTGACTGGCAGCAACTATCTACTTGTTTCATGTGGAAAACATGATCAAAGTAAAAAATGAACAGCAAACAAGAAACAAGCTCAAAATAAATTGCTTAAAGGATTACTGCACAGGCTATGGACCACACATCATAGACTGGCATTCTGTTTAGTTTACTGGTAAAGCTGGCAAAGATGACTGCAAGTCTCCAACAAATGTAGTGAGCTTCTGAAAATACTGTAATCCCATCCTTTATTACAAATACTGTCATATGCATTTCAATACCTAAGGCTTATACGTTATCTAGTTATGTAAATATTCTCTGCATAGCAACAACAAAAAGGATTTCAGTGTTTGCAATTCTTTAACAGTATGCTTATTAAAGCTTACTTGCATCTTACAATCCCAGACAAGCTTACCTGATGGTCATTTCTACTTAAACAGAGCAACAGGCAGTGCAACAAAATGAATTTTATGAATAATAATAAGCATAAATCAACAGTAGAAAAAATATGACAGAAAACCAGAACATTCTGCAACATCAAGGACAAATGAAAAGCTACTGTAGTACTTGTCTGTACCTTGGATGGGGGGATACTCTGCACACTTACACTGCATAACTGCTCCTTGCCTTGCTTGGACACATCCATCACTACATGAGGGAGTGGGTTGTAGCAAGCATGTCACAATATGAAATATCTCTGGTGATGGCATTGACACATTTGTCATACCTCTCAACCTCAGAGCAAGAAATCATGACAAAGCAATAAATAGAAGTGGAACAAAGGCCCCACAATAAGGACAATTTTAAATATTGCTCTTATAAACTTAGAAATACAATAGAATAGTAGGTCTTGTATTAGTATGAATTTTCTGAAGGGTATGAAATCTGAAACTCAAATGTCTGTCATTATTTTATAACTTCACTCTTTAATGATTTGCCACTAATTTGCCAGATAACCACAATTTTATGAAAAAAAACAAACAGACCGATGAACTAATAACCCAAAATCCACGAAAGGAAGAACAGGAACCACAGGGTTACTTCCAAAAGTTTAAAAGTTCAAAAGTTTAATAAAACGCAATAGAGAACAACAAATACATCAAGCGCTTTTGCTTGGTCCAATACCAAGCTTTATCAAGATGAAATATACAGTGATTAATTCCACATATATAGAGCTAACTATTAAGTCATGTGACTTAATCAATTATATAAATCTTAAAGCTGCCCTTGCTTCTAAAAAAATGTAATATCATAAATAACAAGTTTAGATTCTAAAAATGAACCCTTAAAAATAATGTTAAACCATGCAATGTTAATCACATTCTATCTAAGAATGACTCTGGAATACGATTTTAACAATTACTTACATCAAAAGGTTAAAAGCACACTGTGAAAAACTATTAAAATATGTTAAGATGCTAGCTTGACCTAATGACATCCTATTTACTACTCTGTTAGTGAAAAAATTATACTGACATTGTAAATACAACAAAATATAAAAAATTTATAATAAATAAATGTATAAGTCAATAACCCAAAATACAAACACAGATGTATAACACATCTGAACAAGTGCGTATATCAGCTAAAATATGCTGTATATGCTTTGATTGCTTCATGCTTATAGTCTAGCCTTCCTCAACTTCAAAACACTACTTATATTAATGTTATCATTCAGACCTGGACACCGACCAGCATCTAACTTGAGTTGCCAAAGGAGCTCTTTATATTCCAGTTTAGTCTCCCAGTCTCCTCCTCTACCATCTACCAATACTTGTTCAAGAACAATGAATTTCAATTCCATTTCCGGGCATGTAATGGAATGCTTATAAAAGGCATTAGAATCCTTCTTTCTAGAGACATCATAAAAGTGCTCATAAATTCTCTCAATGTTCTTTCCGTCTTACCTATGTAGAAACTATAACATTTGGTGCAGTAACCAAGATATACCACACCTTTAGTTCCACAATTAGTGTGACAGTTTGATCAAAAATAAATTTTTTTAAATTCTTGGGATTTTCTCAAAGGTATCCAAACACAATTTTTTCATCCTGACCTTTTAATGGTAACTATCGACATTGTGGAGTTATTTCCCAGCATCCCTCATTCTACAGGTTTAGACTGGTTCAATGAAATTCTAGCTAAGGAGGCGGGTTTGAGTGCCGGTGTCGTAAGCACACTAGTTGAATTTATGGAAACAATATTAGAGAATAATTTTATCTATTTCAACGGTGAAATATACAAACAGAGGAAAGGAGTGGCGATGGGTGCCCCATGCGCCTCCCTTTACGCTAACATAGTGTTGTACAAATGGGAACAAACTTTTATTTTTTCAACCAGATGGGTTGAACATATAAAGCATTACACTAGATATTTGGACGATATCTGTTTATTATGGAGTGGAACAGAAAACGAATTTCAAGAATTCTTTCAATATATTAATTCCACCACTTCTTTTCTGTCCTTCACACATTCCATTAGTAAGGACACATTGAATTACCTTGATGTAACCCTCCTTAAAGATTACTTGAATGACAGGTTTACGTCCAAACTCTATAGAAAACCCACTTTCTCCAATTCATACTTACACTTTAGTAGTGGTCACCCTTTTTATCAGAAGAAAGGCATTGTTAAAGGACAGCTCATACGAGCTTCGAGGATGTCCAGTACTTTGGATTATTTTTTGGAGGAAGTTGATTTGTTAAAAATGTTGTTCCTTGAAAGAGGATACCCTGAATCACTAATAGACACCTTAACTAAAGAAGTCTTGAATAATAGGGAGGATAGATACTTCCCTTTGTTGGGTGTGGGCCATGCTCATGATGAGATAGTTAAGAATCATGGAAATGCAGGTCAATATAACAACTATATCTGCACTTTTTCCAACAATTCCAAACAAATTGAGGAAGTGATCTCAAACTACTGGCCAGTCCTGACATTTCATGATGAACTAAAAAAGCTAGTCCCAGAGTATCCTAAGTTTATTAGACGTAGAGACATCAATATGAAAGAGTTATTTGAGATGAAGCAGTCACATAGAACAATGAATAATGGTTCCAGAAGAGGCACATACAAATGTGGGATGTGTAAGCAATGTACAGCCATCATAAATAAAGTTTCACCGTATATTCCATCAAGAAAATTTTATTTTAGATCAAATTGTCACACCAGTTGTGGAACTAAAGGCGTGGTATATCTTGGTTACTGCACCAAATGTTATAGTTTCTACATAGGTAAGACGGAAAGAACATTGAGAGAATTTATGAGCACTTTTATGATGTCTCTAGAAAGAAGGATTCTAATGCCTTTTATAAGCATTCCATTACATGCCCGGAAATGGAATTGAAATTCATTGTTCTTGAACAAGTATTGATAGATGGTAGAGGAGGAGACTGGGAGACTAAACTGGAATATAAAGAGCTCCTTTGGCAACTCAAGTTAGATGCTGGTCGGTGTCCAGGTCTGAATGATAACATTAATATAAGTAGTGTTTTGAAGTTGAGGAAGGCTAGACTATAAGCATGAAGCAATCAAAGCATATACAGCATATTTTAGCTGATATACGCACTTGTTCAGATGTGTTATACATCTGTGTTTGTATTTTGGGTTATTGACTTTTACATTTATTTATTATAATTTTTTTATATTTTGTTGTATTTACAATGTCAGTATAATTTTTTCACTAACAGAGTAGTAAATAGGATGTCATTAGGTCAAGCTAGCATCTTAACATATTTTAATAGTTTTTCACAGTGTGCTTTTAACCTTTTGATGTAAGTAATTGTTAAAATCATATTCCAGAGTCATTCTTAGATAGAATGTGATTAACATTGCATGGTTTAACATCATTTTTAAGGGTTCATTTTTAGAATCTAAAATTGTTATTTATGATATTACATTTTTTAGAAGCAAGGGCAGCTTTAAGATTTATATAATTGATGAAGTCACATGACTTAATAGTTAGCTCTATATAAGTGGAATTAATCACTGTATATTTCATCTTGATAAAGCTTGGTATTGGACCAAGCGAAAGCGCTTGATGTATTCGTTGTTCTCTATTGTGTTTTATTAAACTTTTGAACTTTTAAACTTTTGGAAGTAACCCTGTGGTTCCTGTTCTTCCTTTCGTACAATTTTATGAAAAACGGACCAAAAATGTGATGCAAAAATATAAAATAGCCACACAATACAGCTGAGAACCTGTCAAATAAGGGACACTTTTTAATATTAGTACTGTTAAGGTGAGCAGCTGACAAGAGAATATATATGCATTTCTAAAATAAAAGTAATCTATAACTCTGATCATTACAATTATTTCTTAATTGTAAACCCTCTACATTTTCTTCCAAAATTGCCATTTTTGTGGAGGGACTATTAGGAGGAGAGTGACAATTTAAGCCAAAGTCAGGGACAGTTGAGAGGTTTGGATATACCGAATTCTATAAAGTGATTTATTTTGCATACCTCTCAACCTCTTAATGCAGGAAATCTGGACAAGGCCAAATATATTGGGGGAACATAGAGACAGTACCAAAAATTGCTGTTATATAAACTTAGACAGTTGATAGAATAACAGGTCTTACTTTAGCATGCATTTTTCTGAAGGGTGTGAAGTCTGAAACTCAATGTCTGTCATTATTTAGTGACTTCATTCCTAAATGATTTGCCAGAAAACCACAAATGTTATGAGGAGCAAATCAAAAATAAGAAGCAAAAATCTATTCATTCTGTGACAATCTGGAAGTTGAGAGGTATAGTTCAGCCGGAGCTGTCTTTGAGTTTGCCTCCCTTCTCCCCTTACAAAATCATGGTCGAGTGGGACTGCCCCCCTGCAGCCATTCCAATGTCTCATTACTTGGCTATTTTACCCCATTTACCATAAATACTGTAATGTGCATACTGCTTTACTTCTACGATGATTTGGATATCATTTAAAAGTTTTATTTTACATTTTACAGCACAAAGACTAATATACATCAGTTAAACAAAGCAATGTAGTCTCACAATGAAAATAGACTTAGCATTAAAAATTCTCTGCCCTTGAAACTGACATTCATTGAAACAGCATTGAAACCCACATTCAAAGAAAATACATCTGGCCAGTGGCAGATAAAGATTAACTTTGGGCTGTTTCCAAATCATAGACCCCTTGCACACGAAACATACATGTGTTCTTTGATACACCTTCCTGATTGTATTAAATTATATTCCTTGTATAATACAGTACAGTTGTTAGAGGGCGTTTTAAATTTATTGTTTTGAACATTTTTCCAGTAAATAATGAAATGAAATACATGTACCAATAATGACAAAACTGCCCAGTTCAGAACATTTCCATCATAAAAGTCTACTCAAACTTCAATAATCCACCAGTATCAGTGAATATGCACAATCTCTGTAGAAGTAAAAGTCATCTAAATAATTCCACATTAAAGAGATCTGTAACTAATGAAAAAGTTGCTTCTAGCAAACAACTTTAGATTTCATTGTTTCATCTACAAATAAAGTGCCTGTTGCCCTTGAGGAATAAATTGCACATGTTACATTAAAAAATGATATGCTAGTAATATTGCAATAGGGATTGGATGGCAAACTGATAACAGATTGATAGTTATTAGGTATCTCCACCAAACAGGACATTCTCAGGACTGCAGCATCCACCCCCTTTAAAAGTACAGCAGTACAGTATCAGCAATGCATGTAATACTGTGGGAGTAGAACCCACAGCCTTCTGCATCAAAATCAAATACACTACCTGTTGTGTTATTAACAATGCAAGCATATTTAGCATAAGCAGCACTAAACTTCTCTTCCCCTGAAGCTCTTAGCTCCTTGTAAAATCCACTTGACACTCAACTGTATCTCTCAACTTTGCATCACATTAGCACAAGAAATCTGGAAAATGCCAACATTTTATGAGGGGAGATCAAAAACCCAAAAACCAGGGACACATTTTAAAGATTGCTTGTATAACCTTAGAAAGTTGCTAGAATAAAATGATGTGCTACCGCCATACATTTCAATGCCAAGTCTTGAACACAATATCCTATGCACTACAGTCAGAGCAACATACCACTATGCCGAATCAACTGTTTCTTGAAAGACAGGAAGACTGAAACTTAAATGGCTATGATTTAGTGAATTCAGTTCTCACCATAGCTCTCAATCTCTCAGCACAAAACACCTGGACAAAGCCAATAATGGTGGAATATGGCCCCCAAACATACTCAGTGAATTCAGTTCTTACCATAGCTCTCACCCTCTTAGCAGAAAAAAAACCTGCACAAAGCCAATGATGGGGGAATACAGCCCCAAAAATAGGAATACATTTCAAATATTGATTTTATAAGCTTAGAAAACTGCTAGAATAAAATGTTTTGTGTTACCATGTAGTTTATGAAGAATATGAAGTCTGAAATTCAAATCTCTGAAAATCCAGAAAAGTCTAAAACCACAAATTTTATGAGGAACAGAACAAAAATATTAGGCAAAAATCTGAATGCTTTTTACAAGTGGTGGTGGCTAGGGAATTCAGGTTCTTGCTACCTGCACCCAAGGTTGAGGGCTTGAACCTGAGTTGCTCTCTCTAGCCACCACTCATAGTTAACTGGGACATTTTACACACACACAGAGACACGTACCTCAAGATCGGGCTGTCCAATGCCCATGCCAAGCTTCATTAAAAGCAGCCAGTAGTCCCGATGCAGCCAGCTGTTTCCTCCATAAGTTTCATTAAAAACAGCCAGCCATTTCCTCCATAAGCTTCATTAAAAGCAGCCAGTAGTCCTGATGCAGCAAGACATTTCTTCCATAAGCCTGTGCACTGTAATGGTGAGCACGCATGTGTGTGCTGCCTCTATGCATTCCGAGCATGCACAGACTGCAGACCTTGCAGTCCGATCCCCTTCCAGTCTATGCAGTTGTAACCACATAGACTTCTGGGGCATATGTAAGACTCCTGCCTTCTTCTGAATCTGGACTGGTTAAACAGCAGTCCAGATTTGAGTTTCCATGCATGCATGAGTTCCAGGATATATTTTTTATTTTGGTTTTCAGCTGGGGGGGGGGGGGCTGCATCCTGCAGCCCAATAGCATGAGCCACCACTGTATGTAATGGGGCAATGAGATGTTTTTAGTCTATCTTATTCTGCTAAATGAGGAGTAGAAATTTTAATTCTCCTGAGTTTAGGATGACAAGTGGAGGACCATTTGTTTGCCCATGAAGGGTAGTATGTCCTCATCAAAGTGAAGACAGCTGAAGAACAGCTGATCCTAGGCTCAGTGCATGGTCCCAGTTATGACTTCCCCTCCTTCTTAGCTAACTTGTTTGCTTCTCCAGAATATTTTAATCAACAGCACCTTCCTATAAATTTAAGTGGTAATTTTAAAGGAACCATGTTGATATATCAGCACCGGTTTCCCCAAAAGCAAAAATATTTCACGAAATGTTCTTTTGGTGAAACTCAGACAAAATATTTTTGTGAGGGGGAAGCCCTTCTGTGCCCTTTCCCCCCAGAAATTAAATATACCTATGCCAGGGTTGCAAAACGGTGAAGAAGAGAATTTGTCATTATCAACATAAGTGTTTTCTTTGAAATATTTTCACTGGAACAGCAGTTGCCTAAACTGCCATCAACTGATTGACATGCTCCCATTTTAATGTGGTTTTGAACTATGTTATAGAAAATACTATTCCTGAGGCAAACAGACATATCTCAGACCAAAGACTCTTAATGGAATGCTTAAATTAGTTTTGGTTGCAAGACACTTGGAAACTTCTCCACCTACAAGATCTAGATACTTTTATTGCCCCTGCTAGTACAAAAGTAGCAGATAAGAACATGTTCTGCCTCATCTTTTATGTCTGTTTTTCTGATCTCCGTGGACAGTTTTCCCTGTACCCTTTCTGACCATCAAGCTATACAGCTTACTCTCAACTGGGTTCCATGTAAATATACTTCAGAACAGATATGACAGTTCCCAGCTTTTGTGGTGATCATCAAACAAGAAAAAAATGTTTATATAACTCAAATACCATTTACTTTGATGATATCCATTCCTTAATGGGAATCATTTAAATTTAATCTTAGAAAGATTTGTGTGGCAGCAAAGTCAATATTTTTAGGAATTCTAGATAAACCCATTACAGGCTTCCATTTAAAGATAAAGATGCAATAGGTAGCACACTCTCCTTTGATGTAGAAGGCTGTGGGTTCTTCTCCTACACCAGGTAGATAAATTGCTGACACTGCATTGCAGCATAAGGGGGGTGCTGCACCCTTGACTGTATCGCCTTTCAGATGAGATGTTACATTTTGAAATTCTAACCATAGTACTTGAGCTCCAGTTTGAAATTCTTCCATAACCCTCCGACCTTTCTCTTGCTGTGGATTTAGAATGCAGTGTCCTTGACTTCTTCCCCTTATGGTAATCTGACTTCCAAAGTTCCTCCCTCCCCTCCTTCATTGCTCTTGTCTGTTGTGTAAGCTATTTAAGTATTTTCCACCCATTACTGTCTATATAGCCATAATACTAACTGTCCACCCAGCAAACCGGCATTGTACTTAAGTAAACTTCCCTTACTTCAAATTGTTTCCTGCTCATTTTCCCAGAGCTGTCATCTGCTTGGCACCCTCACCACACTCTGAAGTTGTCCTAAGTTAATCCTGTTCCATCCTTGGTAGATAAGAGATGTACTTTATTGTTCTGCATTTCAGTTATCTTTTTAGAGTGCTACTGCTTTATTTTTGCTTTATTTGTTGATTTTGCCTTTAAATCATTCTAAAGGTCCCGAAAACTTGAAAATGTATTGCCTTGTCAAGGTAATTTGTTTAATTTGTGTTGTAGCATTACAGTCCCAAGAAATCTTTCTTTGTGTTACTATGTCAAGAAGTTTGCAGTGCCCTACACAAACACAATTTCCAGAAAGTAAGTTTTATCTATAGAACTTCTCTTAGAACTGAAATCTATAACTTAGTGTGGCTAAAATAAAGTTATTGCATGGAGACAAGCTAGTAGCTAGTTTACAGATTAAACAGCACTACTAACAAATCTTAGTGCAATCTAATCTAGTCTAGTGCCAAACCCTAGAGATCACTCAAGGAAAACTTTGTGTAACCCAGCCCTTGACTTACAGCAGCCTACCCCAAAACAGTCCCAGACAACACGGATTTCAATTTTCAAATATATTTGTAGTCAGTTTGGTAGATATGGGTATACTGAGACAGTATGAGAAAGATGTACATACAATTTCACTTGAGACAAAAATCTCACACATCAGCAATGTTTCCATGAACACACGCACTACATCCACCACAAATAGTGTCCACCACACATAGACAATCTATGCTGAGGCACTTAAAAGCAACCTTCCCAAACCTGAAGACATCCTAATCTTATAAACAGCAATGACTATCTTCAGCAATTTCTAAAGCACTCACCAAAAGCAACACCAAACTCCACACATATGCCTACACCCAGTGGAGCCCCATGACCAAAGCCCATAAGGCAAGGCAACATATTACTTGGGACTTTTGTCATAGGAAACTCCATTGTATGACATATAGATGCCCCACTCACCAGAATGAACAAGGAGAAGGTAATGGTTAGTTGCTTATCTGGAGTCAGGATCTGCCAAGTTATGGACACACTTAAGTAACTACACCACAGGTACCAGTATGATTCCATCATAGTCCATGTCGGCATTAATGACCTGAAATGTACTTCTATGGACTATATATTGAGAGAGAAATTGTTGCTGTCTCTGAATGTGTGCTTCGGGCAAGTATGTGCATTGTATTGAGCAGATCATTCTACCTTGACCAAAGATGATGCTACAGTACAAACAAAAGATTATAGACTTCGATAACTGAATTATTCTGTGGTGACTTTCCTGTGGAATTCAATATTTCTAAACATGGGAGGATATGGTTAACAAACCACATTGTTTGCAAAAGACTGTCTGCACCTGTCTACCCTAGCCTTCCTAACATTGGATATACCGTTATCCACCCCCCTAGAGCCTTTTTTAGGCAATGACAAACTGACAAACTTAGCAACATTGCAAATAAACCCAAAGAAACCTAAAGTTGTTACTGTTCAATTCTTGAAGCCTAAACAAGAAACTATATACACTACAAACTCTCCTCAGTCTAGAGAATGTAAACATGTGTGCTGTTACAGAGACATGGTTTGAATCTTCAGAAAATACACCAGCAATGCAAGGCTTCAGTGTCTTCTACACATTTAGACCATCAGCTGCACAAACAGGGATAAAAGGTGAAGGAATCTCAGTCTGTATTAGCAGCAAGCATAACTCTAGGTTGGTTAAACAGGATGATATCCTGGAATTTACCCACATGCAAATCACCATAGACAAAGTCCCATACCATATCCTAGCAGGTTATAGATCTCCCTCTATATGCCTAGAGTCCCATAGCTTGTACTTAGACCTACTGCAGACTGTCACCATTAAAACAAATGCCCTATTCAAAGGAGAACTACCCCTGCTATAGACTAGGAAACAAACACTGCCTCCTACTCACTGACACAATAATTCCTGGATGTTATTAGCACAAATACCATTGACGAGATGGTGTCCACACCCACCAGAGCTTCAAACATACTTGACCTGGTATTCACCAATATGAGAGAGCACTGTACCTCCACCAAGTGTCATGTCCTCACTGGTGAGGTCAGACCACAAAGATGTCTACTTCAAAATAAAAGTTAGCTCAGTAACCCCAACAAACCCAGCAGTAGTTAGGAACTCTTCCAAAGCAAACTACATCCTATTAAGTGATAGTTTGTCAAAATTCAATGCCCCTCCCAAACAGGAGTTCACAGCAATCTATAGAATTTTTTTTTACAGAGACTCTATACAACATGTAAATGGTTGTATAGATGGTGGTGTGTCTACTAGAAGTAAGTAAAAACAAACTACACTGGTTGAATCCTAACCTTAATACATTATATAACAAAAGGAACAAAGTCATAACTAAACTCGGGAGGAGTAACTCCCATAGTGATAGGAGCTCTCTAATTAAAGTAAACTGGAAACTAAGAGGACTAATTAAATCCAACAAGGCCAATTATGAGGTCAAGTTAGCCTCACAGGCTAAATGCAAACACTAGGCCTTCTACAGCTATGTCCAAAACCTCAAAGACAGCACACAAGAGTGTGCCAAACTGGTGCTCAATTTGCTGAGTAGAGTGACTTAGCAAATTTATTGGCTAATGAATTCAGCTCAAACTTAATTTATGAAACCAAGGTCCCATCTGCTTGAGTTGGTGGTAGCTCAGATGAATGTGAAAGATCTTGGGGAACCTACTGAGAAAAGTAGGTGTTCTTTACTAACTCATCCAACAATACAAAATAGATATATTGCCATATTTCTTATTTTTAACATAATCAATATTATTTATACATTAAATAAAAAATATATTAATTCAATAATAGATGCAAAAGCCTTCCCTCACAAATAAGCTATACATTACATATTATATTTACAAATATATATATATATATATATATATATATATATATATATATATATATATATATATGTGTGTGTATGTGCTGCCTGAAATCTAATTTTTATTCTAAATTTTGTTAAAAAAAACATTTCTTTTATTATACCCTGCCAAATCTGATAATAATATGTCATTCTTTTTTTTGCCCTTTTCATGCATCATATAATATTTTCCCAAACCATCCATAACAAATATTATCTTTATTTAAATACTTAACCTAGTCTCATATTTTCCATTAAAAAAATACATAATTTCTTCTGTGATGCCCCTGCACTGGTCCAGTAATCAAGGAACTTCAATCCTCACCACTAACAACAGTGAAGGACGTGCACATTGGCAGGATGACAAGTACACACACAGTAAAGTACAATTTCCCTTAAGATCACACAGAGATCACAGTGAGTCTGGGGCTGGTTTCTCCCTCAGTCTCCAGATCCCCACTAAGACTCCCCAGTGGCACAGCTATAGAGTTCAGATCTCAACCGAGTGGCCTAGCCAAAATCTCCAGCACCTTCTCTGTCCAGTGCTTCATGTCCCTGCCCAAGTAGCTGACACACACACACACACACACACACACACACACACACACACACACACACACACACACACACACACATTGAGATTTGATTTATTTGTAAACACACAGACACTGCTGGGGAAGGCTGGCACAGGTTCACTAGCTATGCCCCCTTCTGCCCAGACTAAAAGGTAATAATCACTACCACCAACTACTACTTATCAGCTACTATAAGGCCCTTATAAAGGGTGACCAATTCTACTGTGCAATGTTACTGTTATCTAAATGGTAAGTGTGACCAACAGTAAAGCTATTGGAGTGCTCCATACAGTTTCACCAAATACATATGCAAGTACTCTAAGAGCTTAAATATCTCTAGACAAAACCAGCCACAATTAAAAGGTTTAAATATATTGAATAAAAATAATAAAACCAAAAGACAATTCTCATTAACTCAAAACACATTGACAGAATCACAGGAAATATTTTAAAACAACATTGCAGTACAGTCTTGCATAAATACAGAAAACATCTAGACTATTCTTGCTATATTCCTATCTATCTTAAAGAGATAATATGCCCCAAATGTCTTACTTATAGAGCCAGGCAAATATAGATGAGAAGTGCTGAGGAGATGTTTATAGGTCCAAAACAAAACACAAAATGCCTTGACTTTCTATCTAAGATAGTTCTTAAATTAATAATTCATATTACTGCTGGGTTAGCTAGATGACATCACTATTTGACACTTGCATCTTATTCCCAGTCTAAACAGATACGAACAGAATTTAACATGTCTCTATGAAAAATACTTATCTCTTAGAAGCTTGACTGAAACTGGAAGTCATAAAACAATTACCTTGGGAACCTGTAATTACCTCTGTTTCCAGACAATAGGAGAGTCTACAACTCTAGACATTGTAAGCAGTCCAACAATTCAACCACCACACGAAGGGATGCATAAAATAAAGTTTAATGAGCTAAGTGCTTTCTCTACAACTGTAGCTTCATTAGACCATTGATAAAAAATGCCAAAAAACTAGTTAAACAGTCAAACGGTGATGTCAGAAAGCATTAACCACTCAGCATGCACATAAAACAACACACCCTCTTAAACATACAATACTATAAAATTAAACAGTAAAAACTTAAAACTTTCAGCTCACAAAACATAAAAACGTTTAAATATAAAATGTAATCAATAAAATATTAAAACTAATGAGGCAGCTTCCTAGTCTTTAATATGGGCTTCAAAGACACTTTGAAATTTAAAGCAGGAAAAGTGTCAGCTTTAAACCAAATTATCCAGCGTAACTCTGCACACTCTATTCCAGATTTAAAGTCCGTCCTCTTCCATTAATAGACATAACCTCTAAGACTGTGAACTTAAACTTATGTCCTGAACATTTTTTGATAACTGGTTTCACTAACGCACTGCGTTCATCCAATTTCCTAATATAATTAACATGTTCAAGTAGCCTCTCCTTGAAACTATGATTTGTTTACCAACATAGTAAGCTTGACAGAGAGAGCACTCAGCATAATATATCACATGTTCAATTTTGCAGTCTGCATAAAAATTAAAATCAATACGATGTTTGGTGATAGGACAAGTACTGTGACTGGCAGTCTATACATATGTACAAGCTGAACAGCCTCGACATGGAAAAGTGCCTATACATTCTGAAGTAATAACATTACTTAGTGTTTTACAATTCTTATAGCACAACTGGCGCTTAAGAGATCTGTTATTCCTAAACACAAACTTCGATCTAGGGCCTACTCTCTGGCTAATCTCTTCATTGGCTAGCAACACTGGTCAATATTTCTTAATAATATTGCAGATGTCTTTTGTACCACTAGAATAAGTAAAAACTAATCGTACGTTATCCTGACATTGTCTTGCAGGACCAACATCTTAACTAACATCATGTGCACCGAAATAAGGTTTAGCAACAGGTTCTCTATGTGACAACACAAACTCACTCATCCTTTTGATGTCAGACATAGAATAGCCTGTAGAAATTAGCCACTTTTCACCTGCAGAAACAGCTTGTTTAGCTAATAAATCATTACTATGTAGACGCATCTCTCTCAACAACTGTCCGTTGACAATATTCCTAGGGACATGTCTTGGATGCATACTCGATTTATGCAATAAAATGTGCACCAGCACGTCTGGGGCCCACCCCGGGACCTCCTCATCTGCTGGTCCTGCAACACCTTCAGTGGAACTGCCTCAGGGGATGGGGCTCACCCCCCCTGCAAGTGGGTGCAGACAGGACACTGTCATCCATCGCCAGGTCCGGGGTCTGGCACATAGCAAGCTCTGCAGGGAGTTTGGAGATCTGCTACGCCAGCTTGAGGGCTGTGTGGCACAACTAGAGGGTCAGCCTGGCCCTCCTACTCAGCCCCCATCACAGCCACCTTCAGGGCTATGAAGGTCCAATGGTGACTGCCCATGGGTGGGGATCTCAGTCCCACTGTTTCCACTCCAGGGCTCATGGGCTTCCGACTTCCAAACTCCCCTCCCCATCCAAGGTGTTTACCCCCCCACATGTGTCATATGCCACCCCTGTATGCTGTCTTGTCTGTCTTGTCTTTTATCCTATCCAACCTACCTCCTCAAATATACCTACTATCCCTTCCCAGCATCCCACTCTCACCTTAAAAAAGGGCAATTTGTCCCCCCCAAAAAATATTGCCCCATACATAGCTGTCCATTTCACACACGTGTCCACTAGACACATGTAATCTGGTCTAATTGGCTTCACAACATATTATTGTTGTCCTCACCCCTCTCTCAGGCATATGAGTGTACAACTCTACCTCCAAATCAGTGTATATGCACAGCTGTTGCTGTAGAAGAAATGGGCAGCTATGGACCTTCCCTATACCTGTCCTGCACATCCCTAGCTATTTTCCCTACTGTCTTTCCCTCTTTGTGCCCCTTTTTTATCATTTTCCTATCAACCATTTTTCATTTCTTTTAAAGAAATTAGCATGGGGGTAAGTGGGAGTAAGCACTTTTAAGCAGCAGTAAGTGAGTTTAAGCTTGTTTGCATGGGGGTAAGCAATGCCTACACAGGTTAAGCAATTAGGAAGCTAAATCAGTACAAGAAACTGTAACCGGAAGTTACCAGTGCTTACCTTCATGCAAACCCGCTTACAAGTGCCTTAATCACTCTGTATCCAACTGCCCTTGTTCTACCCAGCAACAAAATAAATGGCCCTTGCAGGGCTTTAACCCAGGACCCTGGGCACTATAGTCACTACAGTTAACCACTACACCATGACAGCTGTGAAGACAGTTGTTTTTCCAATACATCTGTCAGTAGATATATTGACTAGTATTGAACAATTGCTGTGCCTTTTACAATTGTATAGTACTTGTCAGTGATATTATTGTTGCATCACATATGTTGTTATATCTAAATGTACACATATCAGATACATACGGTGTGATACATCTGGGAAGGTATACACAACAGTAATGTTTACACATGACAAGGATGTGGATATATACATATACATATACATATACACACATATATATATATATATATATATATATATATATATATATATATATATATATATATATATATCTACATGTACATACACATATATATTCATATATATGTATTTATACACACCTGTATAGTGCATCATATATATATGGCCATTTATAGATCACTCTGTATATATATGTCGATATATATGTAGATATATATAACTATATGTGCATATATATCTATATATCTGTATATGTGTAGACATATATAGATGTGTATATGTATATATATGTATATATGTGTGTGTGTGTGTGTGTGTGTGTGTGTGTGTGCATGTATATGTATATATATATATATATATATATATATATATATATATATACATATATATATATCCATATATGTATGTAGATATGTATATGTGTATATATCTATTTAGATATATGGATATATATATATATATATATATATATATATATATATATATATATATATATATATATACGCATACGTTTACCATATGTCCAGAACAAGGAGTGGAGTCATACCTCAGCACCAAAAGTCTCAACCTCTTAGTGCAAGCAGATGTCATGTATGTATAATAGGTATATATGTAGACTGTTGCTACTGCAACAGGGGTTGTCTTAACAGACATATTGTGTACGGAAAGTCACATCTACTTTTGACATGTATGCCATCAATTACTGACAGACATCCTAAGGACATCATAGTACAGTACCACTGATAGCACAGTAATGATCCTGTCGACTACAGCAGAGGTATGACCAATATATGTGGACAGTCTGGCACACTCTGGTCAGTCCACAGGTATACATAGATCCCCTTAGTGTAAAACATGTGGACCAGACCTAACAATGTGGATGTTAGCAGCCATGTACATGAATATATAACGTAAATACTGGACTACATATGCCCATACAGTTTATGAATTCACACACTCCTGCCCTGTCTGTCCTGACACATAATAACTGGTGGTGCAGAGGTCACATGGCCACATACTACCAGTAGTGAGTGACATATATCTGTACAGCATCCCACAGCTTTGTCAGAAATACACACCAGTTATCATGGCCCGGCAGCAGTACATCTTCAAATATCTGGACATAACATCACACTGGGTAATTACACTAAGCTGCTAGGCATGTAACACAGCACTGTGCAAACTGCAGGCAGACTGCCACAACACTGGCCTACATATCCTATGGGGGAATGCATATGTACCTGCAAATATAGCAGGCTCTACAGGCATGTCACAGCACAGAGTAACAGACACCTGTGTGAAAGTGTATACCCACAACCAATGTGAAAACAGTCACAGCCACATATGGTATGCAAGCTTAATATTACACTATATGGACTGTCTGATCAACACCATCCTCATATGTGCCACTAACACACTAACCCTATATATACTGGGTCACGACACAGTATGGTCCAATGCCTGTCTGTGGTATGGGACATGTATCTGTTTGGCCCTGCAAACATGTGAGCCAATAGGGTACCATACACTGGAGCAGCATGTAACATCAGGTAGAACATGACCAAGAACAATGACATCTACCACAGTCTATACACAGGCCAAGGTACGTATTCACAATACACATACTGTCGACAATCATCATAAGTACACAGACCCCACTACTGTACACATAACCACAGAATGGCCAGGTTATGTCCTCAGGAATAACCCCTACTATACATAACATGTCTAGCAGTCTGATATCTAACTGGCTTGTTATCAAGTATGATGTCAATACATAATGGTGTACAGAACATATGCACCTCTTACTGCATGACATATGTACAAAGGTTGACAGACATGTGGCTGGAGCCACAAACACTGGGCCAATATTGGCATGTTGCTGTGATACCCTCATACATTTACTGTTGTAACAGGGTTTGTTGTGACATATGTCCTATGAGGGATATGACGTCAGTAACTCTCATGGCTGTCACCATGTACTGACTGCAATCCTCAGACTATGCTTCTGCAGTTCTAAGATAGGTGATCTGTGAGTAACACAAGACACATAAGACTCCAAACACTGGCCAGTCTGCAGATAACCCTACAGGTGGGTGTTTCCTCTAACACATAATACTGTCATGACAGGTATTAAATCATGTAGACCAGCCATATCCACGCAAACCCTGTTAAACCAACATTACTCCAAATGCAGAAGAGCAATACTTACATTCTGTAGTCATGTCTGGAACATCCTCCTCCTGTTTGTTGGCCTGTCTCCACAGTGTATGTTGTTAGAGGTATATCCCGCTACCATCTGTGATGCTGTTTACCAAACACTGACATGAAGTCCTGCTCAGAGTGAATGAAAAGGGCAAATACACACATGATGTTCCTAGTTATAGGAGTGTGTTTCCATACAATAGGCTATGGGAATGTTACCACAGCTGTCCCACATACAATCAGCTAGTGGGGGACTGCAATTCATGCAGAGGCCATCAGCTGATCATGAGCATCCCTTACAAAACACAGGCTGCTGCCTAAGCAAAACAGGTGTACTTCTCCACAACTACCAGAGGGGGAGTGAGAGAGACAGGCAAAGACAAAGTAAGACAGGGAGGGGGTGGGAGAGTAAAACCTAAGCATTTTTGTGTCACACACTTACCAGCATGGGGGTTCAAACCCCTGCCTGACTATCTACTGCTATCACATGTCTATGCAGTTATTGCATGCACCACATAGCTTATATGCTGGGGGAGCTCTCCAAATGTATATTCAATGGTGAGTGACATCTGCAACAGTGATAAAGGAGGGATAATGTAGGTGTAGTACACATGCCTGTCCACACGAACAGGTGTCAAGGGTGACACAGCCACACTGTCTCAGGTACCCACACACATTATCACAGTTGGTAGGGTCAGGATTTGATTTCCTAACTAGCTAGTTTGCTACAATACAGTAAAACACAGGTATTACATGCACCACAGGGGTTATCAGGATGATATATGGGCAAAGGGTATGTCAGGGTGTCTGATATCAGAAGGCATGCTTCAGTAGGCCAATGGGACATGTAGTGAGTGTGAATGGTGTCCAAGTCATTATACTCCACACACACACACACACACACACACACACACACACACACACAGACACAGTTTGCCAGTACTGACATGCATGGGTTCATTGCTTCACAGGTGTGTAGTGGTTGACTATGCCAGAAGTCTGTACAAGGCTAGTGGGTATATCTTGGCATCAGGCCACATGACAATGATCTGCTGTGTGGCTCAGGGGTGCAGTGTCTGGATTGGCCCACACAGGTGGGTATTGTATTCGCAATCCAGTCATCTGGGTTACTATTGTGGGTGACCAGTGCTGTGCAATACTTGCCATGTATGTGTTCTATAGTCCATGACATGGACGATGTCTGGGATGTGCACACATCCCACATGCATGTTCTGTGACATGTGGAAGTGTACCTAGGGTGTCTGGGGCATGTTGTGTACACAGATTGTTATCATCAGATGTGCATTTCTGGCCTCATGTGGTGAGAACTGGCAATGGACATCAGGTTGACCCTGCACCTACATTGACAGCATGATACAGGTATTCCCTGGTGTCAGTGGAATTTGTCCGTACAGGGCATGTGTATAAGGCATGGCATGTCCTTTGTGGGTTACATTTGCTGGCTCTACAGTTGTTGCAGGTGTCCAGTGGGAAACATAGTGAAGGAGCACTGTATGCAATTATGTACCTATTGTAGGGATAGGACAGGGTGCCATGCCCCCTTTAGTTCACTGCAGTTACACCATGGTTACTATCTGTGGGTAATATGCAAAGAACTACCAACATAGTAGTTGTTGCCTAGCTGAGTGTGTTTGTGTATGAGACATGGGTTGAGAGTGTTCTCTGGGAAATGCAAGGGTTGCCTATATTGTTCGCCAGGCCTTGATGTCACATGTAGGGGTATGGATTGTCTACCACAGCCTCTCTGTTGTTTGATATCTGTTATCCTTGTAAGGTGGACATTGTGACATATAATAGGCCCATCGTATAAGAAATTTGCAAAACCCACTCCACAATGAGTCCAGTTGTTACACATCCAAAACTACCTCCACACAGGATATGAATGACAAACACACACACACACACACACACACACACACACACACACACACACACACACACACACACACACACACACACACATACACACACACACACATACACACACACCAAGTCTCACAGTTGCCATGTCTGGGATTAGATCTCTTACCTAACTAGTATAGCACGTGACATGGAGATTACTGGACTACTCCTTCCCCAAAGGTGCATTTCAAAGTGAATGACATCAGCAGGCTTGCCAAAGTAGGGCAATTGAGGTTGTATTGACTGTGAATGGCCTCAAAAGCATTGCTCCCTACACAGACAAACAAACCCACACACAAACCTTTACACTTGACATGTCTGGGAATAGAAGTCCTACCTAATTAATATATCACACTACAGCATTATGCAGTTATAGGACACACCATAGAGATTACTAGACTATGCTTTCCCCAAATGTGTATTTCAAAGTGAATGACATCAGCAGGCTTGCCAAAGTAGGGCAATGGAGGTTATAGTGACTGTGAATGACCTCAAAAACATTGCTCCCTACACAGGCAAACAAACATACACACAGACTTTTACACTTGCCATGTCTGGGAAGAGAACTCCTACCTATCTAGTATATCACACTACAGCATTACACAGTTATAGGACACACCACAGAGATTACTAGGCTATGTTTTCCCTAAAGGTGTATTTCAAAGTTAATGACATCAGCAGGCTTGGCAAAGTAGGGCAATGGAGGTTGCAGTGATTGTGAATGGCCTCAAAAGTATTGCTCCCTAGACAGACAAACATGCACCCAAACTTTTACACTTGCCATGTCTGGGAATAGAACTCCTACATAACTAGCATATCACACAACAGCATTATTCAGTTATAGGACGTGCCACAGAAATTACGGGGCTTTTCCTTCCCCAAAGGTGTATTTCAAAGTGAATGACATCAGCAGGCTTGCCAAAGTAGGGCAATGGTGGTTGTAGTGACTGTGAATGACCTCAAAAGTATTGCTCCCTACACAAACAAATACAAACCTTTACACTTGCCATGTCTGGGAATAGAACTTCTACCTAACTAGTCTGTCACACTACAGCATTACACAGTTATAGGATACACCACGGATATTATTGGGCTACCTTTTCCCCAAAGGTGTATTTCAAAGTGAATGACATCAGCAAATTTGCCAAGGTTGGGCAATGGAAAGTGTAGTTCATAGGGTCATAGGTTGATAGTAGGCTATTGGCCCTAGGGCCTATACATGCCTAGACATGACAATTCCCTGGCTATGTCTTCCCTCAATATTTACTTCCCTGGAGCCCTGTCTGACAGGGCAGCTGACATGATCCCAGGGTCAATTTCCTATCTCCCATCCAATCTTCCAGGTTCCTTTTGAAGAGGGTCAAAGAGACACTCTGTTTGACATGTATGGGCCATCTATTACAGAGTCTGGGGAATCTCTGGGTCAGAAACACATCCCTCCAGCATGTATTGTTCATTGTGAAGACAAGATTTGGATCCCTGGAGCATGTGGCTGCAAGTGTTTGGAATTGTTTAAGTGTAGCATGTCCAACACCTGTGGGTTTGACATGGCATGGTATGTTAAGTAGAGATCACCTCTGAGAATACAATACGTGGCAGAGTATAGCTGGAATATTTTCAGATGGTCAGCATAGGGCATCTTGTTTAGGCCTGTGATTCATTTTGTTAAGTATGTCTGCAGCCTCTCTAGTTGTTGTAGATGTCTTGTGAGGTACATACGTAATGGGCCATTGTAGTCTGTACTGGTTCTACTTAGAGATGACTACAGTGGGACAATGGCCTCCTTTTCCTGGATGTAATGCCCTTAGTGGGAGGTGTGCCACATAGGTGGGTTTCCTGACTGTTGTGGTGATGTGGTTATCAAAGGTGAGACCACTGTCCACCTGTGTCCCTAAGTCTGTTATCACACTTTAGGTTTTTTGTGTACTGCCACCTATGTGGTACTTCACAGGTACATGTCCCTTTCCAAAGGGGATAACTATATATTTCTTGGCATTGATATTGAGGCCATGGCACAGGCACAAAGCATGTCTTTCTGTAAGGCCCTTCTGTAGGATATCCACATAATGTGGGGATTCAGTATTGGCTCCCAATGTGCAGTCATCTGCAATCTTTGTTTGCCTGAGTCCCTTACTTTTGGACTGTACTTCAGAGCAGTAGCTGCCAAACAAGGGCGGTGCCAGGACTGAACCCTAAGCTATTGCAACTGTCACATGTCTGGGGCTGGGGTTGGTGTCACCTACATTTACATTGTGGGTTCTGTCAGTACAGCAGTTGGAAGCCCATTGGGTGACCTAGGGATTAATGGCCAGCTTGATACATTTATCTATGATTCCAGACTGTGGGATGGTATTGAAGGCCTTGGAGAGGTCCGGATAGGCTGTATGAACCACCTTACCCTCATCTATAGCTCTGGAGATGGATTCACAGTTGTCAGTCAGGTTGAAGTGACATGATCCTCCCTTCACAAACCCAACCTGATTAGGGTCCAGTGTTTGCAGGTTGCCAATGTCTTTGTTTTAATTTCCATGATAATACATTCCATAGCCTTGCAGATCAGGCACGTCATATTGCTGGGTCTGGAGTTCCCAGGATCCAAGGTGTATCCCCCCTTGTGGACTGGGATAACTGTAGCTGTGCGCCACACACTGGGCACAAAGCCTGAGGTGTGGCTATGATTAGACATGGCACATAGGTGAGGTGCAAGTTCAGTTTGTACCTCATGTAATACATAGCCCAGGATGTTGACTGATCCCATGGCTGCTGTTGTCATAGCTCTAGAATGTGTGATTTTTACCTGTGTGGCCATTATTACCAGAATCTGGCAATCTTTCCGTGTTGAAATGGGCCCTTTGGGGGTTGGGAGGGGGGTGCAGCTGGCACTGAATCGATCTGCCAGGATATTGGCAATATCCCTGGGAGCAGTATATTTAATACCATCATGTTGTAGCTCAGAGCAGTTCTGAGCATTGCCATTTAGATTCCTCACATAGCTATGGAATGATTTGCAGTTGTCTTTGACATCTTTGGCTATATTATGTAAGTAACTAGCTTTGTTGGATGTTATGAGGGACCTCTGTGTCTTACTGTAAGGGAGTATTTTGCATCCTGGAAATTCCCCCATTTCTGCAACACTTTCCTCCTTTTGTTGTATAGTATGTGTATGGCAGGGGGTCACCACACTGGCTTCCATTTCTTGGTGGGGAGCATCTTGGTTCTATATTGGATGGCACAATTCATGCATGAGTGGATGTGCTCGTACAGTGCCTTCATGTATGATTCAGCAGTCATCCTTTCAGTTCCCATCTGCATGGGTGTCATGACGTTAGTCATGCCTGACATGTGTAGCATTACATTGGCTTTGGAGATGTGTGTTACGGAGGTTTCCTTACTGTGGTGTGGGGGAGGGATGTTGATGTTAAGGGTAATTAGCTCATGGGTAGACCTGACCACTGATAGGGTGACCATATGTGTGGAGCATTGATTTCCCATGTTGGTAATGACCTGGTTTAGGATATTTGAGCCCCTGGTGGGACTATGGGTTACTTGATCCAGGGCATTGGGAATTATTACTTCCAAGAACCACTGGGCACACGTGTTGGTACACAAGTAGTTTTCCCAGTTAATGGCAGGGTAGTGTAAGTCACCCAGAATTAGGGTGTTTGTTTGTATCATAATATTTCACAGTATGTTTCAAAAGCTGTAGTGGGTATCATGGAGCATGGTAGGAGATCTGTAACAAGCTATACCATTTGGAATGTAGTCTAACCTACTGTTAGTTGCTCTGGGGGTATTTCAGACACATTCTGTTGGGCAGGTAGCCTGGTGGTGTAAATATCCTTGGTGAATATGGACATTCCTCCACCTTTATTGTTTTGGTCCTGGTTTGGTGGCCAACAGGTGTGGTGCGAGCAGTACCTGGTATTGCAGGGGTGCTCTCTGGAGCCTTGAATCAGATCTCTGTTACTGCACAGTTATCGATGTTCTCCACTTTTAGGTGTGCATAGTGACTGTGAATGGCCAAAAAGAAAAAAATTGATCCCCCCCCCCCACACACACACACACACACACACACACACACACACACACACTCACACACACAAACACGCACACACACACACTTGATATGTCTGGAAATAGAACTTCTCTCTAACTAGTTTATCACAATAGCGCATCACGCAGTTATAGCACACACTATGGAGATTACTGTGTTACTTCTTTCACAAAGGTGTATTTCAAAGTGAATGACATCAGCAGGCATGCCAAAGTAGGGCAATGGAAGTTGTAGTGACAGTGACTGGCCTAAAAAGCATTGATCCCTACACAAACACACACACACACACACACACACACACACACACACACACACACACACACACACACACACACACACACACACACACACACTTGCCACATCTGGTATTAGAACTCCTACCTAACTAGATAAATCACACTACAGCATTACGCAGTTATAGGATGTGCCACAGAGATTACTGGGCTACTACTTCCCCAAAGGTGTATTTCAAGGTGAAGACATCAGCTGGCTTGCCATAGTAGGGCAATGGAGAGTGCAGTGTGTGTGCATGGGCCATAGCCAATGGTAGACCACAACATTCAGGCACACACAGGTTTATATTCCACAGGTATGTGTATACAACTGCTAGATGACTACTGACTTGTACAGTCATGTTACACTGTTAGCACAAGCACCACATACACTATAGTGTTGAGGGATAGCAGAGGCGAATGTCTACCCTGATTGACAGTTGCACATCATGTGGTTTTAGCCAATTGGGTGTGTGCTGGTTGGGACAGGCCTCATGATGGGAGGCTCTTTGTCACTGTCACTCTCTTCCACACATCTATGTATGTATACTTTTTGCCTATTATAGTGTGTTATCCTTGGATATATGTGTGCATTCCTATCCAATGTCTGTGCAATGCATGACTGGTGTGTACTGAGGACTGTATGCATTAACATCTGCGACTGTCAGATATGTATGCTCCACTGTTATTGCCAGACATGGGCTTCAGTGTGAGCATGCCCAGTATGACCTTTGAGTATTTTGTTGTCTAACATGGCCTTCATTTCTCTAAGTGTGGGAGCATGCCCAATATGACCTTCTGTATTGCATCTGTGAATTCATTCCAGGTAGATTGTACTCCAGTACGGACTTTTGTGTTCTACACCTACAGCTAGCAACCTGTTTCTGTGGGATCTCTGTAGACCGGTTGACAATATGGGGTCATAATGGGCAAAGGATAGTGGGTTACTGTAGGTAAATGTGTCTGTGCTGCTTCTGCTACATGGTCTTGGTGTTAGCAGAGATATTCAGACTTATGTACTGTTTTACACCATGATGTTTTATGTCAAGTACTGTCAGGTATACATATTTGCTTGCAGTGATGTCCTGGGAAACACAGGGTGAATGCAGCTGTGTCCAGTATTGTGGTCAGCAGTCTACATATTCTTGCACATTCATGCCATTCTGGAGGGGAAGCTGCAGACACCTGCTGCTGGGTCTGTGTAAATGGTTCAGCACCTTGGTAGGTGGCTGAGGATCCCATGCTTGTATTTACATTGACGTGACAGTATGGCCATATCCTGCTGTGGCCATACCTCACAGCTGTATAGTTTCACACAGGTTATCCAGTGGCAGGGGTCATAATTATGGACATTACCCCTTCACATTGTGGTTTATGAGCAGGTTTGTAGCCACCCATTCTTGTGTTTGCAGCCAGGGATACTATGTGCACATGGCTGAGTTTTGGACTTCACAGACTCTATGCCGCCCATGCTCCTACCCCCCCCCCCTCTATTATTCTATCCTCTTCCAAACATTATGCAAACATTATCTGATATGTTCCCTATAGTAATTACACCATCCCAGCAGTAATGTGGTGTTGGTCCATAGTTCATGCAGTAGGACATGGTTCATAGATTCATAGGTTGGTACTAGGCTATCGGCCCTTGGGCCTGTACAAGCCTAGCCAAAACAATTCCCTGGCTATTTCTTCCCACAGTATTTACTTCCTTGGACCCCTGTCTAGCAGGGTGATTGACATGATCCTCGCAGTGAATTTCTTATCTCCCATCCAATCATCAAGGTTCCTTTTGAAGAGGGCCAAAGAGGCACTCTGCTTGACATGTATGGGCAGTCTATTAAAGAGGCTGGGGAATCTCTGAGTCAGGAACCTATCCCTCCAGCATGTTTTGTTCATTGAAATGACAAGGTTTAGATCCCTGGAGTGTGTCTCTCTGAGGGATTGAGATTTCTTTAAGTGTAGCATGTCCAACAGCTCTGGGTTTGACATGGCCTTATATGTTAAGCAGAAATCACCTCTGAGTAGACGATATGCAACAGAATAAAGGTGGAGTTTTTTTAGATGGTCAGCATAGGGCATCTGCTTTAGGCCTATGATTCTTTTAGTGAGGTATTTCTGCGACCTTTCCAGTTGTTGAAGATGTCTCGAGAGGTACACACCAAATGGGGCAATGTATTCTATAATGGGTCTAATGAGGGATGAGTACAGTGGGACAATGACCTACTTTTTTCTGGATAAAAAGCCCTTAGTGATGAGGTGTGCCACATAGAAGGATTTCCTGACTGTTGTGGCAATGTGGCATTAACCATGGAACAAAAATCACAGTCCATAGAACCCAAATACAGGGCCATGTAGACATGTTACTGAGATTTGTCCACATGGCCTTGCATTTGGGTTCTCTGGACTGTGTTATGTTGTCATTTGGAAGTCCATGACATAACATACATTGGCAGTACAGGTGAGACACAGGCCTTTGGCAGAGGACTGTAGGCCATTTGGTAGTGATGCAGACCAGCTGTTGCAGACCATTGCATTCTGTCACTCCTACAGTCCCAGACTGCAATACACTATATCCCCCTGGGGTGACAGGGTAGGTGTGCAAGGTGTTTATGCCAATACTTTCTGTCATTATTAATCCAGTGGTGTGGATGCTGGCAGGGTGCAGCTTACAGCTAGGGACACACATGTAATGGACACCTGTTCTGCATGCTGCATTCTTTAGCTATTGCCATACAGAGGTGGGGGCTATATTGTACTCATTCCCAACAGCAGGTGTAAGACTGGAGAGGTACCTGTGGGTAGTGGTGGGGTAAGCTGGGTGCATGTGTGCTATGGACACTACGTGCATCTGACTCACAGATATACATGGGGCATTCCAGTTATGCTGGTTGTGCAGGGACATCAGCTGTTTCTCAATACCTATGACCTTTGTGATCTGCCAGTGTTTGGCCAGACGACATTGGTATTCTCTACTACAAGCCCAAATAATGTGCTGCTAACCTGTATGTACAATTCCAAGGGTGTGTCCATTTGACAGCTACATATTATACACTGTCAGTCTGGGGTACTTCTCCCTGTCTACTGCTTGTATGTCTGGACCCACATTCATGTCATGTCCATCTTTTAGATGGTTTCACATATTACTTCCAAACATTTACTATGGCTTACTGCTGGAATGTGTTTTGCTGGGAAGCATTGTTTTTGGCACTGCAGTTGTGAGAACTTGGCCCTGTCATTGGCAGTACTGGCCAATGGCCACCAGGACAAACCTCACCATGCATACATACTGACCACTCTCACACAATATATGATACACACCAACCTAACACACACAGCCCTGCATATTGTATACATGCTGCAATCTATCCTGCTACCCTGGCCAGCTCAGTTAATCTGTGCTCCACAGTTATTATACCTACACATACATGTTACTACATTTCTACACAGGATTGGGGGGGCACACCTGACTGTTACTACATTTCTACATAGGATTGGGGGGGGGGCACACCTGACTGTTACTACATTTCTACATAGGATTGAGGGGGCACACCTGACTGTTACTACATTTCTGCATAGGATTGGGGGGCACACCTGACACTTGTACACATTTGCTATGACTGTACTGGTATTTCAGGTACTCCATTTCATTCTATATTCTGCTGACTAGAGGCATATCAGTGTACTACAGGTCTTAGGTTTGATTGACCTACATTTCACTTTCTGACTTCTTACCCTTCAGAACTATCATCCCATTGCCTGACCTGTTGTAGTCTGCTGTGTAGGTCTTAGGGAGGGATATTCTCCATAGCCATCACTCAGTGGCGTTAGCACAGCCTTTGTTTGTGTTTGTTTACACCTGTCCTGCTGGTTGAGACTGTTGTTGGGTATGTGAGCCTCCCTGACTGGCATGTGTTGTGTCCTATGGACAACCATGTGGCCCAGCACATTTCCTGCAGTGAGTTTTGTTACCTTGTCTAGTAGTGGCTACTATGGTGACACCAGTATTTGTTACAGATCTCATGCTGCCACTATAGGTGTCTGCTATTTGCCGGCATCCCATTCAGCCACCTGATTCTCTTGCATGCTCACATCCATACCATAGATACAAGTAATAACACATACTACTCCATTTGGCAATTGATAGGAAGAGTAACTTACCTTGTGGCTGTGCCAATATTGAGGATGGTGCTGGAGGGCTGACTATGTTGGATGCACATAGTACACTCCCTATACATGGATAAGCATAGGTAGTGTCATGTTTGCTATCCCTTTTACTGTATGTGCGAGTCAGAGAGAGGTGTCATTCCCTGGGTTCCTACCATGTCAGTGTATGTGCTATGCATTGCCTCTTTGCCACAGCCTGGACATATTGGGCATGCCTCCTTCTGCCTACTGGGCAGGCTCAGGTTGCTCCTCCTCTGAGTCACTCTGGCCTTGGCAATGGTTGGGGGCTGTGTGGCTCTGCCCTGTGCAGTTCCTGCTGCAGCTGTTCCAACAGGAGCATATTGTGCAGCATGGCACATACGATGATGATTTGGGTACATGTAACTGGTGAGTACTGCAAGGCTCCACCGGATGTATCCAGGCACCAGAACCATGACTTGAGCATCCCAAACACATGCTCTGTTATGATTCTGGTCTGTGCGTGTGCCTCATTATAGTTCTTGTTTAGGTGTGTATGCATTTCAGATGGGTGTCATCAGCCACGGCTCCAGTGCATAACCACAATCCCCCACTAGGTGACCATAAGGGATGTCCATATTGGCAAATCTCTGGTACAGCTGCATCAGATGCCAGATTTGGGAGTTGTGATAGCTTCCAGGGCAGCCAGCGCACACATTCATTATAATGCCCTGAGCATCTCACACGACCTGGCAGTTGATGGAGGGGAAGCCCTTGCAGCTGATGTAGACCCTACCCCATTCACTGGGTGGTGCTTTGATGCATATGGGCATGCAGTCTTTAGCACCCACTACCTCAGGGTATTCTGCTGTTTGGTGGAAGAGACGCATATTGCTGGCCAATGCCTCACGGGTGTTGTGGAAATATACTTGCTCACTGGCATGTGCTGACATGGCATCCAGGAACTGGTGGAGTACCCTGGATGCTGATGCCTGTGAGATCCCCATGATATCCCCAGTTGGCCTTTGGAAGGTACCTGTGGCTAGTATTCTTAGGCCTACACATACCTTGGTATCCACTGGGATAGGTTCCCCTCTGTTGGTTCTATGTGTGAGGTGTGGCCGGCACAGCTCAACAATTTGCTGTAGGAGGTCCCTGTCCACCCTATAGCACTCCACTATCTCCAGCTCATGTAGCCCTTGGTAGGTTACCCTGGGTCTGAGCACTCTTTGCCTTCTCCTCACTGTGGGTTGGTCATCAGCATTCTCATTCTCACCACCCTCAGCCTATTCCACATGTTGATTTATGATAGCTGCTGCAACCCCCATCATTTTGTTGCTTTTGTTTGGTAAAATTTCTGGGCTTGTGTACACCGGTGGTGCAGACTTTGTGGGAAAAAACAGAGGGAAAGGTGTTTGCATAGTTTATAATGGTATGCTGGGCTGGGCTCCTCTGCTGCCTGTATAATTGGCTGATTCTGATACATTTCACCTGCCAGCTATGCTAGTTCTCCTTGATTACCTTCCTACTGCTGTTTTCCCTTCCCATTGCCTTCCTGTTTAAGCCCGGAGGGTGCGCCGCTCAAACACAGTGCTCAGATGTGCACAGAGCTGCTATTTCCTGGTTTAATTTTTTTTCCTTTAAAACACGGTGTGTGGTGTGCACACCCGCTTAGGCAGTGTAAAGAGTGCTAGGCAGCCATAGACACACCCCCTTGCTTAGCTCTGCAAAGCTAAGGGCAAACCTGAGCCACAGGGCTCCAGTAAGGTTACAGTATGTCTGACACACCCCTCTGTGATGTCAGCTAGCTCTTAGGCTTGCACCATGGTGTTCCTGCACTGACATGGTTGGGTGCAGGCTAGCCATGAGGGGGGATCTGGGATTCAGTATCATTGCCCTCATTTGCATATGATTGCCTGCTAATGCCTAGTTACAAGTCCCACACTGAGCCTTCCACCTTAGCAACCACTATTCACTGGCCATGTTGTCTTCTGCCTGCCATTGAGTATAATTTCAAAATTGTGATTTTGGATAAAATGCTTATTTCAGGTTTTTTTTTTTTTTTTTCAGCCCGATCCTGTTTGCACACCACTGCCCTACTCTTAAACAGCCAAAATCGTCTAAAAAAAAGTAAAAGTTATTTTTTTTTGCAACTGTTTTCCATGCCAATGGCCAAATATATGGCCATTGACATGCTTTCCATATTATATACACCCTTTATTTGGAGCTGTCATGGCTCCGTTTTGTAGTTTGCAGAAATGTACTCAGTTACTAACAGAGTACATTTCTGCAGACTATACTAGTCCTGCACAGCTGGCTGCCAGCTTTCTGGATCACAAATTCACATCATTTGCATGGTTTTCACCTGCAAATGGGGTAATTGGGATACAGGAGATGTGTCCATGCAGGAATAGTGCAGGAGTGCTCATGCACATCCTGGGAGCTTATTCCAGGATTGCGCGGTGGCCATATTGCCTCCAGCAGGTCCTGCACTCCGTGCAGAGCTTGCTGAATCCTGGGGACTATCTTTATTGATTTCTTCTTTCTCATAAACTTCTTTTTCCACAGTCTTCACATAATGCAACTTTCTCTCTTTATGTCTCTCAAATTTATCCTTCTCTTCCATAATTGACTGCACCTCCTCTTTTTGAATTTTCTTCAATATTTCTCCTTAAAATCCTTCTCTACAATTTTCCAGCTCACTGTGTGAAATCATATCCTTAAGTAAATCATCCTGCAAACCTCCTGACTGAAGGTTTTTAACAACACAATCTTGTTTGCCTAATTTCTTCAACCCCTTCTCCCCAAACAGTTCCTGTTGGAACAAACTGTCTGAATCCACCATGATGCCATTACGTGGCACAAGATCAGTACAACATGCTTCCTCACCCTTCTGCTCCATGACCTTGCTCATACACCATCATTCCAGCAACCACTGCACTAGAAATGGGGTGATGTGCGCATGTGCTCAGCAGCTGTATAAACTACAGGTGAGGAAGTTTATTTTATTTTTATTTATTTGTTTGACATTTGTTAACCAGCTTAGTCCAACTGGGTAGAGACCCCTTTTTAGTGGAGACCCAAGGAGAAAAGCTCTACAGCAAAGAAAAAAAAACAGAAAGCAAACAGTAGGTAACAATTGTAAAATATTTACAGGGTAATCAAGATTTAACAAACATATTTTTGTTTGTTTTGTTTGATGTCTTGTTTTTGCTTGAAGTTCCTTGATGTCCTGGCCACATTTCCCTAGTAATATAAATATCACTTTGGATCTCCCCTGAAAAGACTTCACTAGCTTATTGAGATATAACCTGGTCGTCAACAAAGGATAAATAAAAATAAGTAATGAATCTCTTCCATAGATACAAGGCTGTCTAAAAGGAAGCTAAACGAGCATATTTCAGACAGGTCTAACATACATCTAAAAATAGTAGCTTTACAAACCTCAGAAAGCTTGGATAAACCTGTGAAGTAACTGATCTATAAACTCGAACAAATAAGAGCCAAAACTAACACTGAATGCATAAAAGCTTTAGAGGTAAAATTTTAACAGATGTGTTAGCCACAAATGCTGATTTTGTGAAATTCAACTACTCCTGCATTTTTGAGTCCTGCACCCCCATGATATGTTTCTCTCTCCATTAAAATAATGGCCAGCTTCCATTAGACACTTTTCCTTCCCTCACCTTTCTGAGCATCAGAGAGTTATTGACTCACAGAAAATAACAGAAGCATTAATATCCACCATTCCCGAAAAGCACCAGGTTCACATGGCCTGAAAAATAACCTTTATAAGTTGGTACATGACCAACTGGCACACTCCTATCCTTATGGATTTATCCCATATCATCAAGGATTAAAAAGAACTGCCTTCATCTTTAAGGTAATCCCATACTGTTCTTATATAGAAGTCAGGGAAGGACCATATACCTGTTAGCAATTGTAGACCAATTTCTTTATATCATATACAGGCTAAGTTGTATGCCAAATTTCTAGCGAACTGACTGACTAAGCTGTTGCACAACTGGATTCATCCATAGATCTAGTTCTGATCATATACTTTGCTTTCATTTTGTATTCTTAAGCTGTTGAGTGATATGCTGACCCAACTGTACCATTATGGTTGATTTTGAAAAAGCCTTTGACTCCATTCATTGTATCTATGTTTGGTCCATGATGTTAAGGGGATAAACTGGAAACTGGTCTATTACAAAGCTTAAAACAGTCCTTTGGTACAGGATGGGATTGTTCTGTCATTTATGAAGGTGGCATACCATAGCTATAGCTAAGAAATCACTTATCAGAATCATTCTGTGTTAGACATTTGGGACAGAGGCACACTAGTCTGGGGAAATCCCCACATTACAACTGATGGTAAGCTAATAATGTGGAAGTTGTGGCTTGATAAAGGTCTACAGTAGGTGGATCAGTTGTTATATAGAATAAACGACAGGTATTGCTTTAGTGACTTCTCCTCCCTGCCAGCTACCTTTGTCCTCCACTGATGTCTGGAAATATTTTAATTATGTAATACCTTATTTTATTCACCTTTGTGCTCTTTTCTTAATTCCACAGTATTAACGCTTCAGCAAGCCATTGTTAATTTTCAAGTCTCCAAGAGTATAGCCAGCAAATTAAATATCTCTCAAAAGTATTTATTACTTTCCAAACCTATATTTTACAGTAGAATGAAATGATAGACATCTCATTCAAAAATTTAGTCAGGACAAAATAAAACTACTACCATCTGAGCAACTGAATGTCATGCTGCAATTAACAATGACCCCCCCCCCCACCTCCTGGCTGCTATTTCATCAGTTTTCAGGTGTGTGTTCTGAATGTCCAGGAATTTTGACAGATGAAGCCCATACGTTTTGGGCATGCTGTTAAGTTAAATGCTTCTGGAAGACAAGTACTGATCTAGTTAGTAAAGTGTAAGGCATCAATATCCCTTACTCAGCAGAGTGGGGGTTGGGAAATATCCCCAAGGAGTTAAGTTAAATGCTGTCCAGAAGTTTTGGATATTACTAATTTCAATAGTCACCAGGATGTATATAGCTTCTGTATGTTAAGTGCCATCATCTCTTTCTGCTTCCAAAAAATATATAAA
>NC_056725.1:1314270400-1314295100 GCF_019279795.1 Protopterus annectens | reverse complement strand
GCAGGAAGTGTGTTGTCCTGTATTATTTTGGTTGTCTTTCGGATGCTTCTTGCAGAATAAAGATGTAGTATCAGTGGAAGACTGGAACCTGTTACCATCTCTGCAACCCTCACCACTCTTTGTAGCACCTTGCTTTCTGTAACTGTGCAGCTTCCAAACCACACTGTGAAGTTGCAGGTGAGGATGCTCTCTATAGTACCTCTAAAGAAGGTGGAGAGAATATAAGGTGGAAGCTTAGCTTTTTTCAGTCTTCTTAATAAGTGGAGGCATTGGTGAGCTTTCTTCACCAGTTAGCTGGTGTTTCCCTACCATGAGAGATCCTCTGATATGTGTGCACCCAGGAGTTTCATACTGTTAACCCTCTCCACACTCTCACCATTGATCCTGAGCACTGAGTGGTTTGTTCTCCTTTTCCTGAAGTTGATGATAATCTCTTTGGTCTTGGTTACATTCATGTCAAGGTTGTTCTTCTCACATCAACTGTTTAGAGATGCCGTCTCCTCTCTGTACGCCCTTTCATCCTCCTTTGTGTTGAACCCCATGACTGTGGTGTCATCAGCAAACATGATGATATGGTTGGACTTGTCCTCAGCATAGCAGTAGTGGGTCAGGATGCTAAATAATAGTAATATAATGTGATATAAATGTTATCATTCTGTATAATACTTTGTGGCCCATGTTTCCAATACATATCAGCTACTTCAGTATTGTAATGTTTACATAATCCCCAATGCAGCAGTCATGCCTCATTATTATGCCTTTCAGCCCTCTGCCATTAGTATATCACACCCAGCAAGAATATGTGTGACTGTTTCTAGTACTGTTTACAGAACCTGCATTTTTCTGTTTTTCCCCACATGGTTAATGGACTTTGTAAACCATTCTGTACATAGTCCGATATCCTGAGCCTTCAATATTAACCTTTCATCTTTTGGTTTAAATTCACCTTTCATTAACCATTCCTACATCAGATCCTGATCAATATGAGGTTGTTCCAGGAGTTTTCTGTACTTGCAACTATATTTATAGCTTTTCCACATTTTTGCCTTTTCATTTAATCTTTCTCCTTATATTCTTTCTACTTACCTGCTGACTCTCACTGTGTGGTCCTTACTGTCTCTCTCCTGGCCTGCTGGTTGTTTCTTGTGATGACTCTTCCTGGCCTTTGAAGCCAATATTACTCTCTCTCTTACCTACCTTCTACCCAGTCTAATGTGCAATTCTCAAATTCTCACAAATCTTAACTCAGCACTCCTGACCAAACTCGAATCTACCTACAACAAGGTAGCTGGAATTGCTGCCCAAAAAACCTACAAATCCCATCCCTGTCTCTCTGTAAAACACCTAAACTGGCTTGAATTACCCACCAGCTTATTGTCTTTCAGCTCCAGGTAATCCATTCTATCCTATACCAGCCTTCCTACTGCCCAGCACTATCCCCTCTCATCTCCCATCATTCTCCCTCCAGATCTCTCTGAAGTTCTAACCAAGACCTAATACAAATCTACAAACCCAAGTCTAAATTTGGACACAACATGTACAGCTATCACCCCACCATTGCCTGGAACAGGCTCCCACTAGAAATCAGGACCCTTACACATCCTAAACAATTTAAGACAGCCACCAAAGAGCACTTTAAAAGTCACTGGTCCTGCCACTGCACTCTCCCTCCTTAACATCCCCTATTTCTCATACCTTAATCTACTTTCTGCCCTTAACTCACTCTTCTCACTAGCTCTCTCTAATCTTCTTTGACTACTCTTTCTACTGTCTTCTAAAATCTATTAAGTAAATCGCCTCAGAGAAACATTCTATTGTAATTGTCTTGCCTTCGTGCAACTACATCATAATAAAACTGTGTTTTTGTAACCACTTACCCCAAAAACTATACTCATCTTAATGACATTTCTTTTTTTACATCTTGAAATAGTTATGCTATACTCCTGATTATTGACACTGTATAACATTGTATTGCTACTTAACGCCTTGTAATAATCCTGTAACATTGCTGTTTAATGCTAATTTATAATGAATATTGTATAATATGTTGGAGTTTTTCTCCCCGGGCCTCCGCTAAAAAAGGGCTCTTCAACTCAGTTGGACAATCCTGGTCAACAAATGTAAAATAAAATAAAATAAATAAAATAATAAATTTTGTTTTTGGCACATTAAGTTGCTGCGTAATTTTTATCTACTTCTGGTTTGGTTTCCATTCCTACTTGTCACCAATATGCTTCTGCTAAACTAAGCAAGGGGCCCATCTTAGACTTGTTCTCTTCATGTTTCAAAAATGTCACTATATTTGGATCTGATGAGGTCAGCAGATATGTATGCAGTCCTACAATTGCAGATCTATACATGTAATCAATTTTGGGGAGGCCCATACCTCCTTCAGAATGAAAAATATATAATCTTGGTATACACTGATTTTTATGTATCATTTGATAAGCATGAAGCATTTTTCTTATTTTTCTGTCCAACTGATCCAGTACCTTTTGGGGCCAGTCAGTCACTCCAAAACTGTAAGTTACAACAGGAAGAACAAATCGGTTTATAGATTGGACTTTGTTCCCAGATGTCAGGGCTGTTTTCATATTAATTTTAGAGTTCTGAAATATTCCTTTCTGACGTTTATTCACATATGTTCATGTTTTATTGTTGATCCTTTATCAATTCCCAAATATTTATACACTTACTCCTGCTCAAGTTCCTTTATATCACATTCATGTACAAGACTGATGTTTTCTTGTTACTGCAGTTTTACTGCTTTAAATTTACTTTTACACATTTTTCAAGATCAAATGACTTTCTTTTATCATCAGAGAAAGTTTTGACCACTTCTAGTTGTGGATTCAACTCCTCTTCTGATGAACTATACAGTTTTAAATCATCCACAAAAAGAAGATGAGAAGTCTTTACACTTTGTTGTGCTTAGGGAGCCAGATTGTAACCATGACCTAATTTGTTAAGTAGACAGATTAATGAGTTAAAGGCAAGACAAAAGAGCAATGGTGGCAAAGAGTAACCCTGGAATATCCCCTTTTGAATTTTTAGCCCTGAGATAATACTTTGTCCTTTATTATGGCTTAGCTGCAAAGTGGTTTGTCACTGTTTCATGGTCACTATAATATAATTGATCAATGTAGGGTGTATCTTATACATCTGTAAGCACTCCTTTATCCATGAATGTGGGATATGTTTTTTTTTTTTGTAATATATCCATGCCATACATAGATTTTCCCCCTTTTTATTATTCTCCATGATGACATTAACGAAAAAAGATCCTTTTTTCCATTGCTATGACTGAGTTTTCTTCTAAATGACTATAAACTCTGTTAGGATCAATTTCAGTGTGTATGTGTAGTTTATACATAATTGGGAAGCAATTTATTTTTCTATAGTTTTTAGCATAGCTTCCAGATTCACTGTTAATGAGGAGTATCATTTTTCCAGTTGTCAAACAGGTTGGTGTCTGTTTGGGGTACACATATAAGTAGCTCTACTTAGGGGTAAATCTTTTAAAGATGTTAATACCTGTAGCCGGAAGTTTGGGTCTGGGGTTTTCCATTTAGGAGCTCTTTTTAATTTTGATTCAGTTTCTCTTGCCATTACTTTATCCCATTTCATATCCTGTATATTTCAACTTCTTACTGCTTTTTAACTTTTTCTATCCATTCAGCATCTTTATTGTGTTCCACAGGATCTTCATAAAATTTTTTCGAAAATGTATACATTTCTCATTTTTTGGTGGTGCTTCTGTTCCTTTTGGATCATCAATAAATTGCTTATATTGTCTGTATATCTTCTAAAGTTTTTCTGCCTGTGCTGATACATTTAGTTTATTATTTGCAATTGTATACAACAGATCCAGGTCTGTTCTAACTCTGCATGCTTTCATCGCATCTATCTTTCTAAATATTTTTGTTGATCTGTTCCCTCTTCTATTCTAACAGTCACACTTCTTGTCTTAATTGCTTTTCAGTTTTCTTTGTTCAATACTTCCATGGTGGCACGTGATTTCTTCACATTTTTCCTTTATTGCCATTTATTTTTCTGGTAAGACTTTATGTTATTAATTTAGCTGCACAGTAATATATCCTATTCACTATTGTCACATGCACAGTAATATATCCTATTCACTATTATCACATGCACAGTAATATATCCTATTCACTATTGTCACGTGCACAGTAATATATCCTATTCACTGTTGTCACATGCACAGTAATATATCATATTCACTATTCTCACATGCACAGTAATATATCCTATTCACTATTGTCACATGCACAGTAATATATCCTATTCATTGTTGTCACTTGCACAGTAATATATCATATTCACTATTCTCACATGCACAGTAATATATCCTATTCACTATTGTCACATGCACAGTAATATATCCTATTTACTATTGTCACATGCACAGTAATATATCCTATTCATTGTTGTCACTTGCACAGTAATATATCCTATTCACTATTGTCACATGCACAGTAATATATCCTATTCACTATTGTCACATGCACAGTAATATATCCTATTTATTATTGTCACATGCACAGAAATATATCCTATTCACTATTGTCACATGCACAGTAATATATCCTATTCACTATTGTCACATGCACAGTAATATATCCTATTTACTATTGTCACATGCACAGTAATATATCCTATTCACTGTTGTCACATGCACAGTAATATATCCTATTCACTATTGTCACATGCACAGCAATATATCCTATTTACTATTGTCACATGCACAGTAATATATCCTATTCACAGTTGTCACATGCACAGTAATATATCCTAGTGGCATGAATTTCTGTTAATAGTCTTGATCACTGCGTTAATTTGTTTTATCAGACTTCTGACTTCTGACATTCTGTGTCTGACTGACATTCTATAATCTATTTCTTTCATTGATCTTAATATATCTACCATCTCTGTTAAATTCAAGCAACTCATTTTCTTCTAAACTGAGGGGATATTCCTTGTTCTCATTTTCTCATGGGCATTCTACAGAAAGTTTCATAACATCTTCATGTGACATACTCTCTTCAGCTGCAACCTGTGTCATCTGTTGCTGTTTCATATGGGAACTCACCTGCCTGTCACTCCATAACATTGACTGCATCAGAGTTGCTACCCTTTCCTGTTCCTTCCCTAGCTGTGCAAATCCAACTGAACTTTTGTCCTGATGTCCTGCTGAATGCTCCAGAGTATCTTCATGTGGCAGCTGATCAGATGCTTCCCATTCCACCTGTTTTTCCTTAGTTTATGGACTCACTGTTCTATGATGCTGTGACATTACCAGAGTTGGATTTTCTACACTAAATCCTTCACTTTGCAGGTAATCCATAACATCCCTTACTATTTATTTAACTTCTCCATTACTAATCCTCTTTTCTACTTCCCCCTTTGTTTTCTTATTTTTGTATTGTAAATTTTCCCAAGTCCATAATCTTTTCCCTGAATTTCTCTTCAAATATCTTTGGTGCTGCTCTTTTTGTACTGATTAATTTTGATTTCTCCTTTGCATAAATATTGTACAATATTAGATCTCTTTTTCTTTCCCACGTCCATATTTTTTCTTCAGATGTCTCCCTCTCCACCTGTTTCTCCCTCCTTTGGGGAAACATTGTCCCATCATGCTGTGACATAACATGTATCAGATGTTCTACACTAAATCCTTCACTTTGCAGGTATTCCATAACTTCGACTTTTATTTGTTTAATTTCTACTTTACTAATCTGTTCTACATCCCCTTTGTGATTTTATTTTTTATTGTGAAATTTTTCATATATGGGTGCCTTTGCCTGTATTTCTCTTCAAATATCTTTAGAACTACTTTTTTGTATTGATTAGCTTGGATTTCTCATTTGCATAGACCTTAAACTATATCATATCTCTCTTTCTTTCCCATGTCCATGTTTCTTTTTTAAATTTTGCACTTTCTCGTTTGCTTCTTTTTCTAAAAGGTCCAATATTTCTTAGTCTATATAATGTTTTTCACGAATCTGTTGTATTAATGAACACAATCTTGCATTTGAAACTTTTGATAGTTTTTCTTGTGCAAGAATATTTCTTTCCTCTAATTTCTCTCTTAATCTTTTTGAATATTTTCTATCCGGAAACTCTGAGCTTCTTGCATAATAGTAACAATAGATGATTTCTTTCTTATCCTCGGTGATCCACTCTATCATCTTTATGGCTCTTTTTTGGCCAGTCAGTTATTGTGCTTTTTTTGTGGATTATTATTTCCTTCTATAATGGGGAGGGGGGTTACATCCTCCCCCTGGGTCTGGCCTAGTATCATTGTAGGAATGTTTCTGTGCCTTGAGGATTCTCACTATCATTTTTTCCAGTCCTGGTACCAGTGCTCCTACCAGGATTGGGCAATTTTTCATCCTGGGACTTGTGCACCCAGCTATCTGCTTTATTTTTTAACCTACTTCTGTCCATGACATATGCTGTATAAAATACAGTGTATATATCAGTGCCGTCTTGGTGAGATTTTGTGAAAACAGGGTCCACATCATCAAGATAATCACAAGGACTTGAGGATGAATTATTTTCCAGCAATACTACTCTCCTTTGCTTGCCTAGTTTATCATCTCTCCATCCAAACCCCTACCATATCACCATCTGGACTTCTGTCATTTCTCCATCTGGAAACCAGTATTTTCTCCTTTACATTGCTGATAGTTTACACAGGATAACCTTGTGAAAATGGTGGAAAGTAGTTTGAGTAAATGAAGAAATGAGATGGAAATGGAATGTCAGGGACAATGGGGAATGTTAATGGCAAATAAATTATACTTAAAGAAATAAAATATAAAATGTAATAGGAAAACATTTCTCTCCACTATGTAGGGCTACATTAGCAAGTCAGAAATAAGTTACTTTATAAAAATAAGGGGGGTAGTTTAATAACAGAAAGAATTATTCAGATATTTTTGTTCCCACACAGCTGACCATCAGCTGTTCCAGTGCCTTTCTTGATTACTGGGTGCACCCATCCCTCCTTATCTTCCTTTGACTTACTCCAGTTAAAGAATTGGGTCCAATGAGGAGATCAGGGCGTCTTAGGGTAGAATCATACTGTTACCATGGGAATATTCTAATTTATTTATTCCCCATCCTTCACCCACCCAGTAACATCCAGGTGGAGGGACATGCAATGAGTAACAGTGCTGAGCTGCTCCTCACTTTCATAAGGGACTAACATCAACAAGCACCCCACCTACCCTCAGGCAGCATCATGTGGTTGTTTTACCCAGTGTTTACTGGGAAATCCACCATGCAAGTGCACCCCAAGGGCATGCTCCTTTCTTCTTCTTTCTCAAATGTCCATCCTTCCTGCATGTGCAGTCAAACATCCGGGTGGCTATTTGAATTTGGGTCACCTGGGCCATAGTCTGGATTTTATCCATCTATACCACTGACATAGACAACAAATGGGAGAAAGTTAATGCCTGGATGAGTAATCACAAGGAATGTGCTAGGCTTAGATATTAGCAGGTGTTTTACATAGCAAACTAAATAAAATAGGTAGCAGGACAAAGGCAGGTACAGACCAGTATAAATAAAGAAGGAAGTAAATCTATATAATGAGAAAAAAGATAGTGGCATTTGAGATGAAGTGTAGGACTAATAAAATGGCGAAAGAAAAGTATGACTGGAAATTACATTACTTTTTTCTTTTAGTCACTTAAATAAAATGCTGCCTTCAGAGATGGCACTCAGTGAAGCTTATATGCTTAGGAGGTTCAGAGAGATAGTACTGGCATACCTATGGACATTGCCTAAATGTTCTTTGAGAATGTCTCGGATGAAGGATCCCCTTAATAAATTAAGAGGGAACAGGAGAGATGGTAGAGGGGGAAAAATATGAGAAAAGTCAGGGAGGATTAGCATTTGGAATGTGGAAGTCAGGTAAACTTTATACCATCCTATCCTGAACTAGCCAGGTCTTTTTGTTTAACAACTGAACTTTACTGCTGGCAAAGCCAACTGAATGTGAAGCACGTAGAGTTGGGTAGTGAGAAGAAGAGGACAGAAAGCTTAAACAAGCATTCCAGCCTATAGAATTCCAAGTGTTTCCATTTTGTGGTTGACTGGTAAGCATGTAGATTGTGGTTTATAGAAGAGTGTGCCATGATATGTCATTAGAAGTATTGAATCATGTATAGTAATTGAGAATAAACAGTTAAAATTGAAAACCAAAGAAGTAATAAATCAAGATGGGCAGTTTTAAGGTATGAACCAGAAGAGAAAAATGTAAATTACTGTACTGTGTTATGTACAGCAGAGATGAGAATGATGTTTTAGCAGCTTTATTGGAAGAAATGTCGGTGCTCAGAAATAGCCAGTATAATGTGATCATTTGGAGGGACTCACGGTAGTAATTAATTAATTACTAGACAAGAAAAATGATATAGCAGAATTTTAGTTGAGGAGCCAAGGGGAATTATAAAAATATAGAAGACATTGTGCTGCTAAATGCATAAAGAAGATGGTGAAGAGAAATAAAGTTACACATTTTCATGGGATGAATACAAATAGGCAATTATTTTTTTCTGCTAGATGTGAAAAGCATAAGACAGGTTAGATGAACTGATATAAGGGAAACATGCCTTTTGGATAATTCAGTGGTGGAAATGGTCTGGGATGTCAGTAAGGAAGGACATAATAAATGTCATTTCAATCCATGATATTGGAAAAACAGAATGCCGACTGACATCAAAATAAGGTTGCAGAGAATATCCAATTAAACAGGACTAATAAGGAATTAGAGAAAGCATGTGTAGGGTAGAAGGAAAGTAAAATGAAGGGGCCAGATTGTGAATGGAATGGATATAGAAATAATAGGTCATAAGTAGACAAGAGAAGGCATTCAATAGTTAGGTAATGAACTGCAAAAAATACAAAAGGAATGAGCATGGAAGTAATGGGATAGTAAACATAATAATAGGGATAAATGAAGAAAATAAAAAATCAGACAAATAATCATAACATGGAAGCAGAATTGTGAAGAGAATATGCTATAAGGTGGGCAAAGGGAGATGTGGGTGCTAAAATGCTAGGATGGAAGTTAAAGAAAAAAGATATGCTTATGGACATTACATGCTTTGTGAAAGGATTGTAAGATAAGAGGGGGTGCTGAAATGTTCTAAGCCCAGCAAAGAAGGGAATGACATGGAACCATGAAACGTACTAGTTATTCAGCATATTCTCCCTGAAGTTCAACATACTTGGCACATCGTGGCTAAAGTTTATGTAATCCTGCAAAAAAAAGTCTGAAGTCTGGTCATTGAAATACTGCTCCGCTGCTGCAGTCACTTCCAAATCACTCGAAAATTGTCACCCTTTCAAACTCGTTTTTAGGTTTGGAAACAGGAAATAGTCAGATGGAGCAAGATCTGGTGAGTAGGGTGGATGGTCTATGCACTCAAACCCCAGGTTTGTCAAAACATCCATCATTTTGCCACCCTTCTGAACAAGTGCATCGTCTTGCAAAAAGAGAACTCCGCACCTTCCCCCTCCTTTTTTCTTTCAATGCCTCCATTAACTGGCACTGCAAGTTACAGTAGTGTTCTGCACTAACTGTTTGACCCCTTGGAAGACAGTCAGTCATTACTATACCTTCCTGATCCCAAAACACTGTGGCCAAAACCTTTCCTACTGACTTTTGGGTCTTGAACTTCTTTGGCTTTGGTGAACCCAAGTGCTGCCATTGCATGGACTGTTGTTTTGTCTCAGGATTAAAGTGGTGTAACCATGTTTCATCAAAAGTAACTAGTCATGCCAAAAAGTTGGCATCAGCTCAACAAAAATGCCACAAAATCAACTTGGAAGTGTTTACTCGACATCTTTTCTCATCGGCATTCAAATATTTGGGCAGCCACTTAGCTGACAGCTTCTGCATACCTAGCTGCTCATGGTTTATAAATCCAACATGTTCCCTGGATATCTGTAGTGTCTCAGCAATTGTTTAGCCAATATTTGCTGATCTGCCAAAATCAGGTTGCGGACATGGTCAGCAGTTTCAGGAGCTGACACTGTTTGAGGCCTCCCATACCTTGCTGCATCTTCGGTCTTGAAATCTCCATGCTGAAAGTTAGCACACCACTCCTTCACAGTTAAGTAAGAAGGGCACTTGTTACTCAATGTTTGTATCATATATTCACAGATTTCCTTTGGAGTTTTCTTCTGCAGGAATTGGAATTTTAATGATGGCTCAGAGTTCCACACTTGAAAATTCCTCACCTTTCGCTGACATGGTTCAATCAATGATCTGAAACAATGTCAAAACATAAAATTATGGTTCTGCAAATTGCATTTTACAAGATGAAATAACCCTCTTTTCAGCTTCAGAAGCAAAATGACACTCAGAATTTAGAAAATTGGTTGAGCTTAGAACTATTCAGCACCCCCTCATAAAGTGTCTACAATTAGAAAGAGCTTTCCTAAAACTGGTGAAAATTATTCAGTGTTTTTTTTTTTTATGGCTGGGATTAGAAATACATCACAAATATTAACAGAAATACCGGTAGAAAAAGGTGACAAAAATATTACAGTTAACACCAGTAAAATGAAATGAGGCCAGATATCTAGAATTAATTTTTTTCCAATACAAAAGAGATAACAGACAGCAAAAAATAAGGGACTACATGCAGGCATACGCCAGCATTCCGATGAAGTATGGTAGTATGGTAATAACTGTGGAAAAGATTATTCTACCTTTCGTTATGTAATAAGACAGGCTGCTATTCACAGTCCAGAGCTTTGTATTTTCATAGGGATAATCCGTAAAGAGTGGTAGTACATGAATATGGAAATCCTGGACTTGAAGAATGAATATGTAAACGTGGAGACATTTTTACAAACACACTTCCCTATGGCAAAAGCTTAATAGGTTTAAGGCATAAGGGATGGGGGGGGGGGGGGCAGCTGATATGCAAATTAGGGACATTACACTTTTGCATATCAGTAGGATTCATAGAGATGAATCCATAATGAGCTCACTTGCATACCAAACACATAAATGGTTCTGAATTTACGCCAGTAAGCAACAATGTTACAGAAGAATACCGAGATGCAAGGGGGAGAGAAAACATTTCATTTCATGTCAGGGACATGCCTATGCATATATGGGCAGACTGCTGAAGGGGTCCTTGGGAGTAACGTTTCATTTTGATGTCAGGGACATGCTTGTGTATTCATTGGCAGACTACTGAAGGTGTCATGTGGGGGAAATGTTTCACTTTGATTTCAGGGATGCACTTGTGCATTCATGGACAAACTACTGAAGGGATTGTTGGGGGAAATGTTTCATTCTGATGTCAAAGATGTGCTTGTGCAGACTGCTGAAGGGATTATTAGGGAAGTATTTAATTTTATTCTTGTGCATACTTGGACATACTGTTGGAGGGATTGGTAGGGGAAATGTTTCATTTTGGTGTGTGTGCATACTTGGACATATTGCTGAAAGGGTTGTTGGGAAAATGTTTCATTTTGGTGCTTGTGCATACTTGGACATATTGCTGAAAGGATTAATAGAGGAAGTGTTTAATTTCTGTGTTTGTGCATTCTTGGAGAAACTAGTGAAGGGATGGCTGGTATCAAGTTAATGGATTGCAACTCCATTTTGAAAGGCAAAGCACTGCAGATGTACATACCACATGGATACTGGACTACAAATTGCAAGAACGCCTCATTAGCATACATCAGTTTACACAATTTCTCATTTGCATTTCATTATACTTAAAGCCTTTCACATTTCTGTAAATGGCCTCTTTGAATCTCCCCATTGCTATGCTCATTCATAAACATCAGGGATACCCCTAACGCATTTGTGCAAATAATTATGAATACTGGCCTTAATAGGTTGGTAGGCTCATAGGTGTTTACTAGGCTAACAACCACAAGGGCCTTTTTAAGCGTAGCCATGCATCCCAAGTTATGATACCCTTGATAAGTGTAAGCATGGGCCTGGGAGATGAACCATTTACAGCTTACTGTGTCCATTAATTAGAGACACAGATGCCAAACCAGGGATGTGTTTCCAGTTTCCCATCCAATTGTCCAAGTTGCACTTGAATTGGGTTAGAGATGAACTCTGCTTCACATGGATCATTTCACCTTAAGCAAGAGAAGTAATAAAGATTCAAAAGACATGAAACAAAGCATGACTTGAAAAGTAAATACAAGTATATAAATAAGTAAGGGATACATGAACCAGGAAAGAAGGATGAGAAGTGCCATTTGTTCTAAATATACCACATTGTTAACGATGAGTTGCATTAATTAGAACAACTGAAGAATCCACTAGTTAAGGCTGATGAGATGAAATACAGCAGGGACAAAGTAAAACAGGATAATGTGATGAGAGCCGAGATCAAAAATTGCAAGAATGTGGATTAATAGATAACGAAAGATAACTGATTTTAGGTGGTCGTGATATAAATGATGTATGTTTACAAAATACATTTGAGAGGGATAATGAGAAAAGCCATGCATGTTGGAATGAGTTAGGCACCACAGATTTACCACCCTCTTTGGGAAGAATGTAAAAAAGAGGGTCTTTAAAAGTTTGATCAGATATGTATTAAATAAGAGATCACAAAAGGAGAACATGATATGAATACATAAAATCCAAAAAAGTACAGAAAAGAAAAGGAAACAGACGGAAGCTAGACATGTCAATAGAAGGTTATGCAGAAGAGCAGATCATTGGAAAGTACAAGTGAAAAAGACTGGACATGATTTATAAGGAATTAGGACAGTTGAGGATGCAAGACAGGATAACTATTCTGAAGGAAAGAATCTAAAATGTAAGGTTTGAAAAGATAACAGAATTTGAGAGGTAACTTGGAATATGTATACAGAAATTATAGGAAACAGGATAGCTTTAGACAGCAGTTTCAACTTGTATAGATGATACATGTCACTTAAAATGCAAGACCGAGAGGTATATAAAAAGCTGGAGATGTGGGCTCAGCAGGTAAGAGGGATATGCATAAAATGGTTCTGTCAGAAGGTGAGACTCCTCCATACATCTATGACCAAAGTCTAAGAAAAAGTATAATAAAAAGTCTTACATATTGAGTGGTATCATATGCTAGGACTGCAGGATGTTGAATGTACGTATGACAAATGGATACTCTTTTTTTCATGGAAGAGTAAACGTTTTACTGCTGGTTACTACAAAGACTCTACCAAAAAAAATGGATACAGAATGAGATTTTTATAAATCAGTGATTAAGTTATAGTTAGAAGATATAGCAAGAAGGAAACTAGATTGTTGTGATTAAAAAGGATAGACTAACAGGGAAATAAGGCGAATTGAGATGGATGAGTAATCTATACAGCAAAATTAATTTTAAAATAAGTCCACTTCATGAAAAAGGGGTATAGAGTTTAGATATAGTAAATTTACCATTTGCTAAGGGTATGGTAGGTGAGATAGACAGAGTAGAGCTTGCAGTTGTCTTTTGGAAAAACAGCCAAACAAGATGTATCAAACCAAGTTAAACATAATTTAAAAAAAACTGTGGTTATCACTTTCAAAAAATCTGGTGGCATATAAAATGCATGGAATGTAAATATGTTAAGTATGCAGTATATGTAACTGTTTTAAGTGAAAATGCAGCAGAGCTATTAAAATTAATCTAGCTTCTCAGATGTACACATGTATGTAGCATTTAAAGTTTAGTGTTCCTTGAAATATTACTCCAGGCTGAAACATGCATTACCTTATTTAGACTATAGCTTCTCTTAGAGTTATGTGGCTGTGGAAGCATTTGGACAGATTTAAAGCCATGAAGAAAATTCAGAACTTGGGGATTTTTTTTTAAAGAGACGGCACCTTTTAAGTTTAGTTTTTACCTTGTGTGCAGTGGAATGCAGCTCTGAGATAAAAACTCAAACTTAAAATTTCTTTATCTATGAGGCTGTGAAACTAAAGTCAGTGATGGTTACAATTCAGTAAAATGTTTAGCTACTAGTACTAATAGTACCATATAACATCTTAAATGCATTTCCTCTCTAGGGTACGTGTCTGTTAAAACCCATTTTTTTAATATTTCGTTATGCAGCTATCTAGCTGCTTTTATATTTTATTTTACAAAGTACATTAGTAAATTGTATTTATTTCAGGTAAAACAGTTTCTTTTTTAATTTAAAAAGCTTAAAGCTGTTGATGCTGGTATTGCAAGGCTATGTGCACAGACCTGGTGATGTCTCAGTTGTTGATGTCTACCATTCGAAGAGTGACTGCTTAAAGTAATTACTACCATACAAATATGTAATGGCTGCCTCATTTTAAGGGTAAACAGTAACTGTGATCTTGGTGTACCAGACTAATCTGGCTAGCTGTTGGCACCATGCTTCTGTGAAGAAAGGGAAGGAAATATTGGTACAAGAGAACTACCATCAATCTCTTTTTGAAAATTCTCATGTGCATATGTGTGTGTGTGTGTGTGTGTGTGTGTGTGTGTGTGTGTGTGTGTGTGTGTGCGCGCGCGCATGCTCACGTACACAAAATGATTTTGATTAAGTTCAGTTACTGCTGATAAGACAACATTGCAGGATTTGGGCTGTGGTAGCAAGATGGCTAAGATCACAGGGAGTTAATGATTTTTAACTTTGCTCTGCAACAGGTTGGTGTAAAATTTATTTTGGCATGACAGGTGTTAATTACTATGCAAAGCAGCAGTGCACATCTAAAATATGCTCTTAAAGGCAGTTGCACTGTACATATTATATGGTGATCAGTGGTGAGGATTATGAAACCATGGTCCCAAGCTTTGCATATAAATTGGTGGCAGCAGCTACATATTTATATTACCATTCAGCAAATATAAACTGGTTTGCACTGGTGTTGATATATTGTGAACCAAACTAGCATAGCCAACAAAACAGGTTTGTCACCAAGAGCAAAACGCAGACCAATCCACAAAGAATAAAATTTAATGTTGTTAGCGCTTTCCTGCACTACACTTCAGTGCACTTCTTCAGACAACACAGCATTACAAAATACCACATATATAGGTTACATAATTAAAAAATAAACGATCACAATTAATCACAGCTGCATAATTAGAAAGTTCACCTAACTTTTAAAGCAACCTACTTCTAAAAAATGACCATTAAATGTCAAACAACCTGCAGTCACAATAAATACCAAAATACTGCTATTACAAAATGAATAATATCAGAATTAGTCTAGCAGATATAAAATTAAGTTCAATTAAAAACACATGAAAAGGTACTTAATAATTATAATATAGCATTCTAAAGCTTTTAATTTAAGTAAACATTTAATAGAACGCATATCATTAATTCCTGGATAAACGTATGCATTAGTTTTAAGCTGCCATAGAAGTTCTTGTTCTTCCAATTTTAAATGCCAAGGTCCACCTCTAGGGTTTTTAGATACCTGCTGAACAACCACAAATTTAAAACTATGTGTGTTATGCTCAAAAATGTGTCTTGCTAAAGCATTAGTAGTGATACTTTTTGATATAGCATAAATAGGCTCGTAGATCCGCTACTTCAATTGGCGTTCAGTCTTGCCAAGATAGAATGCAGGGCAAGATTGACACAGAGCTAGGTACACTACCCCTTGGCTCTCACAATTAAATGTATTATAAATACCATATTTAGTATTTTTAATGTGCAAAATGGGTTGATGTCAAGTTAAAAGAAGCCCTTAAATCAGAGGTTCAAATATGCCGTGATTCATGGCATGTCTTACATTACTTGAACACTATTCCATTCAACGCTGCCTATGCCTTTTTGACTGTAGACATCAAAGATCTGTACACAGTAATTCCACAGGAATTGGGCATGGAATGGGTGAGAGAATTTTTGCATATCAAACATTTTGTTGGAGAAATTATTGATTTGATTATTTCTCTATTGGATATTGTGTTGAAAAATATTTTTTTATGTTTCAAAGTGAGATTTTTTTACAGACATCAGGTATTGCTATGGGCTCCCCATGTGGGGGGAGCTTTGCCAATGATGTAATGGCATACTGGGAGCGTACTTATTTATTTTCTCACCCTACGTTTATTAATAAGGTCGTCTGGTACACACGTTACCAAGATGACATATTAATTATAATGAAGGGTTCCAAAGATGAGGCAAAATATTTAATTGATGTTATGGACTCTTTTACGTCATTTTTAGAGTTTACATTCCAATATCATGAATCATGTATTAATTTTCTTGACATTCAACTCTATAAGGATACAGCTTACAATAGATTTAGAACGTTGGTGTACAGGAAACCTTTCTATAGTAATTCTTTTTTACATTTTTCAAGCAATCATCCATTTTTCCAGAAAAGGGGAATAGCAAAAGGGCAGCTAGTTAGAGCATCCAGGATGTGCTCTAGTGACCACGATTTTGAACAAGAGTGTAATAATTTGCAAGAAATGTTTTTAAATCGTGGATATCCATTTAAATTGATTAAAGAATTGCGTAAAGAAGTTAGTGATAAAAGATTTAAGAATATTTTGGGCCCGCTTCTTTTTAAAGGATACAGATGTATAGAAACTAATCATGACGCATCTTGTTGTGATGACAGAAAATTAACATCTATAGCAAAAAAAGTCAGTGAAAATTATGTCACCAGTTTTTTAACTCAGTTTAATGACGTGTCAATTCAACTTAAAGACATTCTGTCTTATAATTGGGATATTATTTCCCAACAACAAGTGTTTAATAACGTTTTGGGTACTAAGCCTACAATAGTTTTTAAAAAAGGCCCAAATCTGAAAACATTGTTTGAATTACCATATGGGCAGTATAAATAACAAAAAGGAATGTATAAATGTGGTAGATGCAATTATTGCAAATATATTTTAACTGGTCCTTCTTTCCACATTAAAAATACTAAATATGGTATTTATAATAAATTTAATTGTGAGAGGCAAGGGGTAGTGTACCTAGCTCTGTGTCAATCTTGCCCTGCATTCTATCTTGGCAAGACTGAACGCCAATTGAAGCAGCGGATCTACGAGCATATTTATGCTATATCAAAAAGTATCACTACTAATGCTTTAGCAAGACACATTTTTGAGCATAACACACATAGTTTTAAATTTGTGGTTGTTCAGCAGGTATCTAAAAACCCTAGAGGTGGACCTTGGCATTTAAAATTGGAAGAACAAGAACTTCTATGGCAGCTTAAAACTAATGCATATGTTTATCCAGGAATTAATGATATGTGTTCTATTAAATGTTTACTTAAATTAAAAGCTTTAGAACGCTAGATTATAATTATTAAGTACCTTTTCATGTGTTTTTAATTGAATTTAATTTTATATCTGCTAGTCTAATTCTGATATTATTCATTTTGCAATAGCAGTATTTTGGTATTTATTGTGACTGCAGGTTGTTTGACATTTAATGGTCATTTTTTAGAAGTAGGTTGCTTTAAAAGTTAGGTGAACTTTCTAATTATGCAGCTGTGATTAATTGTGATTGTTTATTTTTTAATTATGTAACCTATATATGTGGTATTTTGCAATGCTGTGTTGTCTGAAGAAGTGCACTGAAGTGTAGTGCATGAAAGCACTAACAACATTAAATTTTATTCTTTGTGGATTGGTCCGCGTTTTGCCCTTTTTTCTTTTTTTCTTTTTTTCTTTGTTTTTTTCAGTTTATGTTTTAGGTTTGTCACCAAAATGTATGAGTATGCTTGCATTTATAAAGTAAATATACCGCAGCATGCCCAGCAGAGCAGCTATTTTTATTCTTTAGGCGGAGAATTTAGCAAATGGACAAAATGAGATATATAGGGCAGGACAAAATGATAGTGTCAGTAATGTCTAAATAAAACAGATTGAAAGGAATTCAACCTGTCAACATGACCAAACACGAGACGGCAGCACTTCACCTTGGGTCTTGCTATGTTCAATCAACAGAATAAAGAGATAGCCTGGTACTCACTATAACTGCAAATCATGCTACAAAACATGTCAGTTCATCCCAAATAACCTCATAATGTAGTTTGAAATTAAAAAATATATATAGAGAGATGGATCCTGATGCCTCAAAGCAACTATAAGAATGAAACAGCATGAAGTGCAAAGAGTGTGTGAAAAGAGAGAGAAAGGTTAAAGTTGCCAAGAAAGAGAAGGAGCAAGAAGAAAGAAAATCAGTGGCAACAGGAAAAAAAGAACTGATTTGCCAAAATAGTTGTAAAAATCCAACCCTTTACACCAATAGCAGTATTAAATTATGTACTTAGTGCAAAGAGAGGGATGAGTTTGAAAGTTTTAATTGGGCATTTGCACATGTGTATAAGTAGCATCAAACTGACCAGGAGAAACGGCTATGATATTTAACTATTCTTCTCATGAGTACGTCAATACATGCTGTTTAAAAAATATCTAACTCTGATTATCTGGTATACTTGACTGTTCAAAAAGTTTAGGCAGTACAGTAAAGAAAAAAACATGATGACAGTGATACTGATCTCATTAAGGAAATGAGCATTTCCTTTAATAGATGAGTATAAGGCAACTTACTGCTTTTGAAATGCTGGAAGACCATATGATAAGAGAGAAAGAAGCTCTACCAAGATGGTGAGGCACTATTTCAAATGCAATAAATTGCAAGAGTAATGAGAGAGGGACCTCATAGTAGAGTTCCTCAGAGGGGCTCAAACTGACATCTTAGTGGCTGAGGCAATATTGTCAAAGCAGCTATCTCCTAAGCAGGATAAGGAATTTCAAACAGTACTTAAGTGTTTTGGGGAAAGCTCACTGCTAATGCAGGGAGTAACCAGCTAGTAGAGCACTATGTGGACATTGGAATCCAAATCCCTATCAAGCATGCTCCTTACACTGTGCCTAGGCAAGTCAAACAAACTATGTGGCAGAAACTGCATGAGATGTTGATTCTGGGAGTAATTCGGGAATCCATCAATCCCTGCACCTAGCAGGTAGTGCAGGTGATATAAAAGCATGGAGCACCAAGTTTTGTGAAGACAATAGGAAATTAAAAGCCAAATAGAAGCAGGTGCATACCCCATGCCCAGGACAGATGAAACTTAAGGACAGCTGCTTAGGGCTAAGCATCTGACCACTAAGAGTTACAACCAGATACAACTAACATCCAGAGCAAGGGAGTTATCAGCATTTATTATTCTTTGTAGTCAACAAAATGCTATATATGATGAATAATTGCCTAATAACTTTCAATAGTCTGGTAGTGTGCAGTCCACAAGGAGGTGGAGACTATAATTTAGCTTACATAAACAATATTGCATGCTTTAGTCAGTCCTGGCATGGATGTGTACAACCTGTTAGAGAGATGATGAACAGATTAAAAGGACTAGATTGCTTATTAAGGAAAATGAGTGTTCAGTAGGAAAACCAGAAGTAATTTATCTTGGTCATCTTGTCAGTGATGGTAAAAATTCAGCCAAAGTCTTACAAAATGGACACTGTTCAGATATGATTTACACTGGTTACCAAAAAGCAGGGAAGAACATTTCTTAGAATAGCAGGGTATTACAGAATGTTTGCCTCTCACTGAAGTACCATAGTCACAAGCTGGCTAATAAGATTACCTAGAAACCAGCTTATGAACAGGCTTTACAGAAACTAAAGGAGGCTTTGAGTAGATCTGCTGTAATAGCGTCTCCTGATTATAGCCAAGCACTCTTCATGCTGATAGTTGCTTCATATCATGAACTGTGAATAGTAATTAGCCAGGTCCCCCCACAAAAAACAAAAAAAAAAAAAAAAAAAACAGAAAAAACATCTAGCAGTGTACCCTAGTCATACACTCCCACTAAGGCCTTATAACAAAAATCGCACATAGTAAAAGTTTCCACAAAAAAACATCATGGAACTCTTTCCACAGTGAGTATGGATGAAGACATCTAATAGCCAGGAAATGAGGAACAGGAGTTCAACTTACTAACAAACTCTATAGACATTGCCATCCATGAAGCCTTGATTCCGTGAAGAGAACAGGAAATCTAGTTCAAAGTAGAAGAATATTTCTTTAAGCACTTACAGAAAGGGCAAACAAAAATCTATTGCACAATCTATTTTGATGCCATTCAGAAAAAAAATGAAATTAATGCATAACACTAAAACAAACAAAACTAAGCAGACACTAGAAGAACCAAAACCCAGTATTAATGTTATAGTGCTGAACTTGCATAGTGTTATAAAGTATGAGCTATACTGGGGCTCCCTGGGGCTAGGGGTGCTGGTGAAGAACATGTCCAACTGGCTAGAGCACTGTTTCACAATAATGGTAATAATCTCTTTTTTATGCACTTTTAACAAGGATGACTTATAGAATAAATACATAAAACAAGAAGAAAATCAATCTAAATAAAACAGATACAATGAAATGCTTGAGCAGCTATGTCACAGCAAATATAACTGCTTGTAGCACCCTAATTAGGATTTGAAATTAATCTGGACAAAGACGTACAAAAACCTAGATCTTCTTAATTGTTGAAATTCAGACATATTGAGGTAGAGAATTCTCAAAGGAGTGGGTTAGAGTAGCCAAAATATTCAATGTGCTACAGATCAGAAAGCAGTAACAGAAGTAGCCCCAAGAAAGTCAGAACATAAACAGCCCACCTACTATTTTGATGGAACTATAAAAGTTTATATTAATAGCAGACAGGTACACATCTTATAGCTGTGACAGACGCTTCAATTACATTTGATCTAGCCACAATAAATGGGCCAGCTGACTATGTTAACACCTGTGCATGTGTACATAACACAGAGTCCTGCATTATTACAGCATAAAACTCAGTCTTGTCAAAATGCAGCATTGACGGCTGCTCCTAGCAAAGAAGGAGATGAAATTTGCAATTGTTAGTAAGCATTACTTTTATTCTGTGCATAGAATGCAATGAAAAATGAAAATATGTAGCAGAATATCAAGATACAATACCCAAAAGTGTGTATGCTTTGTGCCTCTGGGGAGGTCATCTGTTTCAGAAGTTATGCATACTTTGGGCACTGACGTTGCTAAAGCTAGATGCAAAAATAGTACAATTAATTGCTTTCTTTAGCAAAACTGCATCACTCTTTCATTTTTCTTTTAAAAAGGATTAAAATTCTTAGGTACTAGATAATACTGAGAACACTAAAGGTAGGAGCAGTCAGAGCAGCACTGAGCATCTGATAGTTAGATGACTTGGCATGTGAAAGGCAGAGAAAATATTAGATACTACAAACATATAGAATATATAGCTGTGTGTGTGTGTGTGTGTGTGTGTGTGTGTGTGTGTGTGTGTGTGTGTGTGTGTGTGTGTGTGTGTGTGTGTGTGTGTGTGTGTGTGTGTGTGTGTGTGTGTGTGTGTGTGTGTGTGTGTGTGTGTGTGTGTGTGTGTGTGTGTGTGTGTGTGTGTGTGTGTGTGTGTGTGTGTGTGTGTGTGTGTGTGTGTGTGTGTGTGTGTGTGTGTGTGAGAGAGAGAGAGAGAGAGAGAGCGCGTGTGCACACAGTTGTCACTGTGCGCATGTAAGTTTGTTTTTTTCTTCTTGCTGTGTTATGCTGTTAGTGTGGAATGTATTTTTTTAAATAGTTTATTTCTTAATTAGCAATACCAAATGGAAACTGTTATGTTTCTCTTTATTACCAGTAGGGTTTCAGGGTTAGAGATGTTTGGTGTGTTGTGCAGTTGGCATTATTTTTTCAAATATGTGCATGCCATCAGTTGGTAAGTTGGAATTTCCAATCATAATCCAGAAGATGAGGTCCAGGGGAAGAAAAAGCACATTTGATGTATGTATGGGAATGTTGCCATGGCCCCTGCTATGTGTGGTACTGACAAGTGGGTGGTTGACACTAAGCCCTTTCTGGCAAGAGGTAACTGCTGTGTTGTGGTTTCTTTTTGAACTTTATGGCCCAAAATGAGCTCACATTGTAATTTGTCCACATGGAAGATGGATGAACATCATTCATGTCCATGTGATCATCACTAACCAGTGCAAAGGCCACAGTGGAGCCAGTGAGTGTTGTTCATGTCTACATGATTATCCACAGTCAGTGGTGGTGACCACAGAGGAGCTTGATGGCAGTCATCTATGTCCAGCTGATCACTGACAGTTAGGGGTGGAGATCACAGTGGAATAATCCATCTATAAAATGTAGCTGTGCATGCCTACAGTGTGCAACTCTTTCCCATGCTGGCTATGTCAGACATTTGCAAGCAACCACAGGGTATGTCAGCTATGTGCAAGCAGCCATAGCAACCCATTAATGACTGCAATATGGGATGCCATTGTCAATGTTCTCTGCAAATACTAGTGGTATGCTTTGAGGCCATGGATGTCTGAGGCTGATGAGGGTATTTAGCACACATCACAATGTGCGGACACAGTGGCACTGTCAGCACTGATAACAGTAAAGTGGAAGTTCCCTTCCTCCAAACCTGTGAGGTGTGCAGAGGCTCAAAAAAGTCCTGCTTCATCAACTGCGTTAGTAAAGGATATCTTACCCATGTGAATCTCACACATAGTACATAAGCAGCAAAAATGTAGCCAGCATCTGAGAGACACACAACCACCATGGTGCGCACACATGTCACTGGGGAGAGCTGTACTGGTTCCATAAGGCTCGCCTATTTGATGATCTGGGTGTTACTCTTCACATCAGTCAGCAGATGAGCAAGGCCAGTGTGGCATGGCTTGGATGAAAACATCCGTGGCCTTCATGAATACCTTCAGTTATTGCAGGGAACATGTACAATGACACCCCACATGGCAGCCATTCATGGGTCCCTGTGGCTGTGGCTGCAGGTTTATAGTTTTATAGCTTTTAGGTTTATAGTTGATGCAGAACATCCATCCTGGGCCTCAGCAGATCACACAGGTATGGGGGAGGCAGATCATGCACTGTTATTATTGCTGACAGTGCTGCTGAGTCCTCACACTGCAATATGTGCACAATGCCATCATCAGCTTCAACAGACACATGTAGACATGTACAGCTGGATTCTTTTCCAGTGGAAACTCTGAAAACATACAGATAACTTACCAATGCATAAACCAACACAAGTGCGATCCTCTGTTCTCCCACCACCCTTCATCAGACAGGCAGCTACATGCTGAGAATATACATAGCCTATGAGCACATACATATCTTTTTTTGTGCAGGATGTGCCCCGTAGAAATATAATGTCCTTTGGTGATAGAAGTGTGATACAGTATAAGAGAGTACACATTGCGGAGGTGCTAGGAAATGTTGGCATGCAATGGCATGTCACTCAGCTCACCCGGCGCAATCTCCATAGACATGTGGGAGTTTTAGCAGTGATATTCTTCTGTGGTTGTAATGTGCATCATGTTTGTGCACAGAGTTGAAGTACTACCAATCTCATACATGATTGACATTTGCCAATACTCATCTGGAGAACTCCCAGCAGACAAACGAGCAGTCCTGATCAACCTGGCTCTCACAACCAATCCAAAACCTAGAATTAACATCCAGCTAATTTCCCATTGCGTGTTATAAAGATTTGCTTAGGCTCTGTAAGTTGGTGATGTCTTGTGGGAGTAGCACCAGTAGTTGACCTGTCTGTGGCTATTTCTTGTGTCCTTCTCTGTGAAAGATCATGTCACTAACCCTATGATGCACCCGTCACATTTATTTGGTGAAACATTTACTGACATTCCTGGTCCCTGTAGGCCTTGTCAACCTTATCTTTCCCCAGGAATCTCTTGCTATCAATGTGTAGGACCTGCAGCTCAGCAGCACCATGACAGGCGCAGTACACCTGTTGGAACATATGTGGAGCTGTGTGTGTGTGTGTGTGTGTGTGTGTGTGTGTGTGTGTGTGTGTGTGTGTGTGTGTGTGTACAACATCATCTGTGCTGGACAGCTCTTACAGTGTCACCACCACCCGGTTTACTATTGAAATGTCAAACGGCACTACATTGACTGTACTATAGTCGAACACGGAAGTTCGAAAATAGTAATGTCGACGACAAAAAAACAATCTAGGACTGTGTTTTAACATGGGTCGAGGTAGGGGAGATGTTTGTAGTTCTGAATAATACTGCACACCTACCTCGATCCATGTTAAAACCATTCCTAGATTGTTTTTTTGACATCGACATTACTATTTTCAAACTTCCGTGTTCGACTATAGTACAGTCGATGTAGTGCCGTTCGACATTTCAATAGTAAACCCCACCACCCATATGGTGGGTACTGCATTCTGCAATGCAATGAAAAACAGAGGCCTGACTGTGCGTCATACCTCTCAACTGTCCATATTTTCACAGAATGTCCAGACTTTGCTTCATAACTTGGGTCTGTTTTTCATTAAAAGGTATGATTTTCTAGCAATTCATTAAGGACTGAAATCACTAAATAATGACAGATATTTGAGTTTCAGATAGCATAGCCTTCAGAAAATGCATGCTAACACACAACTTGTTACTCTTGTTTTAGCTTTATAACAGCAATATTTAACATCTGTCACTGATTTTGGGTCTTTGTTCCCCTGTTATTTTTGGCTTTGTCCAGAATTCTTGTGCTTAGAGTTTGAGAAGTATATGGCATGTGATCTGCATGCACTGACCCTCATGTCAGTGTGTACAACACAGTATGAGCCGATTGTACTACAAATGTTTCATGTGGGTGTGCAGCACAGCCTCCCTGAGCTCAGTCACTGGATCCCCACCATTAC